>NC_056730.1:35881836-36081836 GCF_019279795.1 Protopterus annectens
TCTTGAATAGCCAGGGCTGTATGTGAAAGTTTATGCTAAAATGTGCTTACAGTTTGGAAGAATTTGCTGCTTCATTTTTTTCCAGGAGGCAGGTCATATTCGAGTTTGATTGCTTCTAACTTGACTCAAGTTGAAAACATGCTCTGAGAAGTTTGTGATTTTACTGACACTGTGTCTAGAGCTTCTGCTTTTTCTGTGGTGTTGAAGGTTTTTTTAAATTGCGTGTTCAGAATATTTCTGTTGATTTGAATTTATGAAGTTCTTAATTCCCTACTTAGTCTGGATCTGGTCTTTGGGCCTGCAGCTACACAGATCCTTAAACAGAGGGACAACGGAGATAAATTGAGGCATGGAGTTTCTAGGTTTCTAATCCTTTGGAGGGCAGAGCAAACGGAAATCCCAAGCCTAACAAGCAAGTCCCCAAAAGAAAATGGCAGGAGGATAACTTTTCTAAACCAAATTGAAAGTAACTTTCCCCAAGAGTCCAGCCCCAGCTATTGAATGCCTGTGCCGTGAATCTGATCCTCTACCCACATCACTTGCCCTAGTTTCCCTACTTCTGTCCCACTGACTGATCCTCAGCCCCTTAGCCTAGAGTCAGGCTGTTTCAGACAGATGAGTGTTGCAGGTGATTCAGGAAGGATCTACTTGGCAGTGAGTGGACTCTCCTTCTCCTATTAGGGGAATACCCCCCTCCACATCCTCCCAACCAGACAGACTTGTTTCCACCAGGGCTACAACATATGTCAGGGGTCATAGAACCAGTACTTGCAGATTACATGGGCAAAGATTTTTATTCCAGGATATTTTTGATTCCCAAGTAGATCTTTTTCACAACCTTTATGTGACAGTTCCAGAATTCAAGATGTTGACCTTAGAATGAGTCCTCGCAGTGATTCCAGACTGTTGTCTACTATATCTCAAAGATTCTTATCACATACTCATTGCTCACAGTTTCTGGAAGTGCCTAAGGTTTGTTGCATCTAGATCACATTATCAGCTTTCTGCATTACCCTTTGGGCTATCCACTGCACCAAGATTTTACAAAGTGTTTACCCCAGATGTTCATCGTGTTTCACTGTTGCAGTCATGACTGTAGGGTTCTCCCCTGCCGGCAGGCAGTCCTCGGTCGGCCAGAATCCAAAAGTCTGGGTCCAGCGTCGGCTGTTCAGCCATGCTCCCTGACGTCAGAGCGCCAGGAGTACAAAGCTGACAGCCGACGCCATGTTCTCCAGTTTTCTTGCCGTGCGGTGATAGCAGTTCGCAAGTGCCGGTCGGCTAACTCCTGACAATTTTTTCTGAACAAACTTCAGTCCGAAGACTTTCTTCTCCTGCTCAAAGCCAAGTACTCCGTTGGGGAAACTTTTTTCTTGCTCCAGTCCGATGTCAGAAAAAGTTAATAATTGCATTTCATGTGGGAAGCAAATACCTCATAATAATTTTCATTCTTACTGTATTCCTTGCTTAGGCCCTGACCACAACGTAGCTAGTTGTCGGTTTTGTGCTAGATTCAATCAACGTACAATTAAACGAAGGTACGATTTTGCATTTCATTACTTCGGTAGGCGTTTTAATTACAAAATGTCGTCGGATACGGTTCCGGCTACCGGAGTTCACAAACAACGCAAGGACAAAGACAGGCCTCCGAGGTCCAAATCAGACGATATCGTTCAAGCAGAGCCAGCTTCAGGTTCAGCCATCATCAGTGAGGCGCTTTTGCAGCCCCTGTCATCGGCCATTTTGGAACCGATGGCCGAAACGGACTCCCATGAGGAGCCAACTAGGCCTTTGAATATTTCTGTTGCAGGACCTTCGGACAATGCTCCTTCGGATGGGTCCGGAGCCGCTGTGCAGGTACCGGCTTCCGAAGGGGTTTTCAGGCCTGCTCAGCTTCTAATAAAGCAAAGCCTAAGACAAAGGCAAAGACTCCTTCCAAATCAAAGACTGCAACACAGGCCTCTTCTGATCCGGCTCCCAAGTCACAGAAACAGTTACTTAAGATGGCGGAGGACTTACTTACTATGATTAGGGGTTCACATCCCCCTCCAGATAAAAGGTCAAGGCAGGAAGTTTATTATGACTTCTCTGATCATGCTTCTGTTTCTTCAGTTTCTTCTTCTGACCAAGAATATTCTTTCCCTCATTATGAGGATTCTGATGCTGAGGAATCCATTCCTTCACCTTCTCCCCCTGAGGACTTCTCTTTTGGGGAAACTTTGCATGAAATGAGGGAACATTTCCACTTGGAAGGACAGGAGTATTCAGAATCTAAGAAAAGACTAAGGGATTTTCTTCTTCCCCAACATAGACCCCTGGCTATTCCTCCTATTTTGGATATTGTGGATGATGCTTTTTCGGAGGCTAACTTAACCCCTGACTCTTTTCCTCCAGCTCCTGTTAAGCCTGACAGATATTACAGGGTTCCTGATTTCCACCAGTTTTTATACAAGAACCTACTGCTGACCCTGAAACCATTTCTCAGGGTCCTAAGGGAGTTAAGGCCGCTTCTGCTTAAAACCCCATTCCCACTGAGAAGGATTCTAGATCTTTAGAAAGATGGGGCAAAAAAGTGTACACTTCTGCTACTTTATCTATTAGGGCTTTAAACTGTCAGTTTCATATGCTGAAATACCAGCAATTTCTCCTGTCTGTTTTAAAACAAAAGCTAACTTCCATTTCTGCCTGTGCAGATGATGAGGAATTACATGACTTAATGCATGCCACTGAACTAGTTGGGAAGCATGGTTTACACTGTGGATTTGATGGCTTGGAGGCTTCTTGTAGGGCTGCTGCCTCTGGCACAGTAATTAGAAGGCATGCATGGTTAGAGGAACAAAATTTGCCAGATCAAGTAAAAGCTAAATTATTGGATGCTCCTGTTCAGCATAATGTTTTGTTTGGATCTAAAGCTGAATAGGTGATTAAAAAGATGGAGGACAAGGCAAAATCCATGCAGACAGTTAAAGATTTCTTACAAGTACAGCCACCCAGATTTAGTAGGAATTGGCCTACTAAAAATTGGTCCTTTCCCAGTTCAGACAGGCCTCAGAGGGGGTAGATACAGAAGCTACCGAGGAAGGCCTCAAACACAAGCCTCTTATAGACCAAGAGAGTGGACTGCTTCCACCCCTAGGGGAGGAGAGGACAGGCCACAAACTCATAGGAAACAGACTCAATGACTCCCTCTGTTGGGCTGCAGGAACTTCTTGCCTGGAAGCCCCTCTCGGAGGAAAACTTTCTCTTTTTCACCAAAATTGGACTCGTATAACCCAAGACAAGTGGGTTCTGGATGTGGTTTCAAGAGGTTACAAATTCCATTTTCATACCCTACCAAGGCCAAGCGGATGGCCACATCTTCCAAAACATCAATGGACAGAGGCCTTAAACCAGGTGGAAGCTCTCTTGGCTATGAAAGCCATAGAACTAGCTATGGGACATGGTTTTTACTCGGAGCTCTTTCTAGTCCCCAGGAAGCAAAATTCATGGAGACCCATTCTGGATCTGTCAGTCTTGAACACTTTTCTAGAGATACCAAAATTCAAGATGCTTACTCTACAGCAGCTACTTCCAATGCTGACCAAAAATGCATGGATGGTAACTTTAGATTTAAAGGAGGCATATTTACACATTCCCATCAGGCAGGACCGCAGAAAATACCTCAGGTTCAAAGCCGGATCGAGGCACTTTCAATTCTCTGCACTGCCCTTTGGATTGTCTACTGCGCCCAGGGTCTTCACCAAATGCCTGGCTCCAGTAGTAGCTTATTGCAGACTCAAGGGAATTCAAATTTACCCTTATCTGGACGACTGTCTTATTCAAGCAGACAGCAAGGATGTCTTACTCCAGCATCTACAGTTTGTTCAGAATCTTCTCAAGTTCCTGGGACTCACTGTAAACATAAAAAAGTCAAATTTGACACTCTCACAACAGATAATTTTTCTGGGCGCTTCTCTAAACACAACAACCCAGATGGCATTTCTGACATACGAAAAACAGTTACACCTGGCTTCAACTTTCAAAACCTTGGCAACTTTAACTCCGCTATCTGCAAGGAGATTCCTGCAGGCTTTGGGTTACATGGCCTCCTGCATCCTTCTCGTACCATATGCAAGACTACATATGAGGAAAATACAGTGGTACCGAAAAAGTGTATGGTCTCAGCATTGCCACAGTTTAGACATACTGATCTCCGTCCTGCCTTGTCTTCAAAAGGAATTCCTTTGGTGGTCCAAGGCATGTACTCTAAACAAAGGAAAACCCTTCTGTCTGCCTCCTGCCACTCCGATACTAACCACGGATGCCTCAGATTATGCATGGGGAGCCCATTTTCAGGGCAACTGTCTGCAGGGTCTTTGGACAAAGGATCAAAAGCATCTGCATATCAATTTAAAGAAAATGTTAGCCGTTCAGAAAGCTCTGTTGGCCTTCAGGAATCTTCTACAACCAGGACAACTACTGATACAGACAGACAATGCCACAGTTATGTGGTACATAAACAAGCAAGGGGGATCTCATTCCTACCCCCTTTGCAGACTAGCCATGGATCTGTGGAACACAGCTCTAGCTTGCAATCTGGACCTTCAAGCTCAGTTTCTACCAGGAAAGCTAAACTTCCTGGCAGACAGTCTGAGCAGAAACCTTTCGGACCCACACGAGTGGATGCTGGACACCGAAATATTCAAGATGATAACAGCAGTCTGGGTATGTCCTCACATAGACTTCTTTGCATCCCACCTCAATCATCAACTACATATTTTTTGCACCAGGACATTCTACGAACAAGCTTGGAAAGTGAATGCACTATCATTCAGTTGGAGAAACCTCTCGGGATATGCCTTTCCACCTCTTCCTCTTCTTCCACGGGTATTATTAAAGATCAAACAGGACAAGCCCAAGATGATAATCTTGCTGGCCCCAAATTGGCCTAGACAGTTTTGGTACCCAACTCTGAAAAACCTTTGTCTGGAGCCCCCTTGGGTTTTACCACAGACTCCGAACCTTCTGTCCCAACACCAGGGTCAGGTTCTACACTCCCATGTCAGAACTCTCAGCCTGGCGGCCTGGTTAATCCAGGATCTTTGATTCATTCTCTCCTACCCAAGCAGGTTATGGATGTCATTTTAGAAGCCAGACGTCCTAGTACTAGAAAGTCTTATGCAGGAAAATGGAAAAGATTTTGTTCCTGGATGCAGGCTCAGGATTCTGATCATTTTCTTCCTAACATTCCTTTGATTTTACTTTACCTGACAGACCTCTTACATAAGGGTCTCTCTCTCTCTTCCATTAAGATACATGCCTCTGCTATTTCTGCTCATTATAATACAGACCCTCCAATCTTTTCCCACCAGCTCATGAGACAGTTTCTCAGCGGAGCTAAGAACTTAAGGCCCCCCAGATCTCCTCCCATTCCTGCTTGGGATCTCAACTATGTTTTGGAAAAGCTCACCTTACCTCCTTTTGAGCCTGCTGCCACTTCTGACATCAAGTTTTTATCTTGGAAGACAGCCATCCTGTTAGTCCTAACCTCTGCCAGGAGAGTTTCAGAGTTACAAGCTCTAATGGCTGTGGAACCTTATATTATTTTTCATCAAGGCAGGGTATCTTTGAGGACTAATCCTACCTTCATGCCTAAGGTGGTTTCCAAAGTGGCTTTAAATCAAACTATTCACTTGCCAACTTTTTTCCCCACTCTTCAAAATAAAGGGGAAAGGATCTTACATTCCTTGGATGTACACAGACAACTACGTTTTTACCTGGACAGAACCAAGGACATCAGGAAATCAGAGCAATTGTTTGTTTCTTATGCTTCAAGTTCCCAAGGTAAAGCCATTTCAAAACAGACCATTTCTAAATGGATTGCTCATGGAATCAGATTTTGCTATTCACACCATGGAAAGCAAATCCCAGGGAGTATAAGGACTCATTCCACCAGAGCTGCTGCCACTTCCGCTGCCTTCATCAGGGGAGTTCCTACCAAAGACATTTTGGAAGCTGCAACTTGGAGTTCAGTGCATACTTTTTCAAAGCACTACAATCTACCTCTCTACTCTAAGTCTAGGGCAGGCTTTGCTTCTGCAGTCTTGCAGGGCCTTTTAGCCGCCCCTTCTTCTTTATGACCACCTCCCTTTCATTCTGCTTTGGGATTCTACCCTACAGTCATGACTGCAACAGTGAAACACGATGAACATAGTACAGTTGTGTACACTTACCATAAATGTAGATGTTCGAGTGTCTTCACTGTTGCAGTCTGGTTCTCCCTCCTGTCCCCTCTTATTTTTACTTTTGTGTGGTTCCTTTTTTCACCATTCTTCTGAGGTGTATTTGCAAAGGGTATGGGACCTTATTCATTTTGGGACTCCTGACATCTGGGGCAAGAAAAACTGGAGAACATGGCGTCGGCTGTCAGCTTTGTACTCCTGGCGCTCTGACGTCAGGGAGCATGGCTGAACAGCCGACGCCGGACCCAGACTTTGGGATTCTGGCTGACCGAGGACTGCCTGCCGGCAGGGGAGAACCCTACAGTCATGACTGCAACAGTGAAGACACTCGAACATCTACATTTATGCTAAGTGTACACAACTGCACTTTGTGTCTCACTGCGCATTTCAGGGTATTCACATTTTTCCTTATTTAGATGACATTCTTATTTGTAAAGAGTTTTCTCCCAGAAGTCTGGCGTCTTTAACAATGGTGGTTCACTGGGGATTTCACATGAACATATAAAAGTCTTGCCTTACCCAGACAGATGAAATTGTCTTTTGGGGTGTCTGACAGATGCACACAGGCAAAAGGCCTTCCTTCCAAAAGAAACAGTAATAGCTTACAAGCAGATCTTTCTGAGTTTATCAACCGCTTCAGGCTCCTGCAAGAGAATCTCAGATTCTCAGTCTTATGGCATCTGATCCTCATGGTACCACTTACCAGATTATGCATGGGAAAAATGCAGTGGTACCTTAAAAAAAGTCTTGGACCATGCACCTGCATCCTTGGACTTTCAGATTCCCATGTTGAGATTTGAAAGACCAATCATTGCAGTGGTGGAGGGATGAAATGGCTTTCAATCCAGGACTCTTTTTCTCTTCCAGACTCAGTTCAGTCTTTCCACAGCCTTCAGATTGTGCTTGGAGGGGGGGGGGGTGCAGTGTCCCATGGAAGTGGAAAGTGCTAGGACTGTGGGACTTTCAGACAGGCCAAATCACATAAACATCAAGGAAATGGTAGCAGTGATGCAAGGTTTGAAAACTCTACACTATTTATGGGTACAAGGCACTTTGCAGGTGATTACAGACAACAATGATAGGTTCATAGGTTCATAGGTTCATACTAGGCTATCTGCCCAAGGGCATTTATAAGCCTAGCCCATAGTTATGTGGCTTTCGCCACCCCTTTAGTTTGAATAAAAACTATGCCTATCATTTTGCTGTGCCTCTGTCAAGCAGTGACACTGAAGTAATCCCTGGGGTATATCTGCGATCTCCCATCCATTGGTCAAGATTCCTCTTGAACAAGGCCAGCGAGGTGCTCTGCCTCACATGTACCGGGATTTTGTTCCACAGCACAGGGAGTCTCTGGGTGATGAATCTGTCCCACCAGCACGTTCTATTTATAACCGTGTCAAGGTTTAAGTCTCCGCCTTGTGGTTCTGAGGGATCTAGATTTTTTGAGGTGAAGCATATTCATCAAATCTGGGTTTGACATGGCCTTATATGTCAGGCACAGGTCACCTCTGAGCAAGCGGTATGAGACTGAATAGAGCTGGAGTTCTTTCAGTCGGGTAGCATAAGACATATTTTTGAGACCCTTTATCCTTTTGGTGAGGAACTTTTGGGGCCTTTCAAGCTGCAGCAGGTGTCTGGTCAGATACATTCCGAATGGGGCATTGTACTCCATCATAAGTCTAATGAGTGATGAGTACAGGGGGACGATGACCTCCCTTGATCTAGATGTGAATCCCTTCATGATCAGGTGGGCGATATAGAAGGTTTTCCTAACTACTTTAGCAACATGAGTGTCAAACGAAAGGCTACTGTCAACCTGGGTCCCCAGATCCTTGATGACTTTTTCTGTGCTCAGTGGATTGCCACCTATATGGTAGCTAGGGGTAACCTTGTTTTTCCCGAAGGGTATGACTATGCATTTTTTGGCGTTTAACTTGAGGCCATGGCTCTGGCACCAGTTATCCGTTTCTGTGAGGCCCTTCTGGAGGATATCTGTGTCAGATGTGTATTCGACTATGGCGCCCAGTTTGCAGTCATCTGCAAACTTTGTCAGCCATAACCCTCCTGTGTTTGCTTGTACTTCAGAAAAGTAGATGCCGAACAAGAGTGGACCCAGGACTGAGCCCTGTGGGACACCACTTGTGACAGGCTTTGAGTCTGACATGGCTCCAGCAACTCTGACCCTGTGGGTTCTGTCACTTAGCCAGTTTGCAACCCATCTTGTGATGTATGGGTTTACATTCAAGCTGATGAGTTTTTCGATGATACCTGAGTGGGGTATTGTGTCGAAGGCCTTTGCCAGGTCGAGGTAGGCTGTATGGACTGCCTTTCCCTCATCAATGGCCTTGGTGACTGTCTCGAAAAAGTCAACCAAGTTTAAGAGGCAGGATCTGCCTTTGACAAAGCCAAACTGAGTTGGATCCAAAGTCTGCAAGTTCCCTATGTCTTTATGAGTTCCATTATAATCCTCTCCATGGCTTTGCAGATAAGGCTTGTCAAGCTAATGGGGCGGTAATTTCCAGGGTCTGTGGAGGCACCACCCTTATGAAGTGGGACCACAGTCGCCATGCGCCCCTCCTTGGGTACGTATCCTGAGGTGAGGCTAAGATTAAACAGCTGTCCTAACTGTGGGTTTAATTCCTCGTTGAGTTCGTGAAGCACACAGCCGGGGACACCATCCGGTCCCATGGATGCTGTGTTTTTTGCCTTAGTGAGGGCAGTTCTCACCTGGGCATTGGAGATGTTTGGGGGGCTACAATCCTCTGGAATAGATATCTCTCCTTTTGGGGGGGAGGGGGGGAGAAGGGGGAGAGGTTTGCACTGAACCTGTCAGCCAGTATGTTGGCAATGTGTGTAGGTTCAGTAATTTTCAAATCATTTTGAACTAATTCTGAGCTTATCTGGGAGTTTCCTCCTAGGTTTCTAACATAGCTAAAGAAGGCCTTATGATTGTCTTTGGAGTCCTTGGCGATTTTTCTCTCAAAATTTGCCTTGGATGATTTTATGAGAGCTCTTAGTTTTTTACTTCTAATGATCAAAGGTGTCTTACCTTTCAAGGATTTTGCTCTATCTTGTATCTTCCTCCTTTTGTTGTAGAGCTTGTTTATGGCTGGGGTCCACCAGACTGGATGCTTGCCTTTGGTACAGAGAGTCTTAGTTTTGTTTGGGATTGCCTGATCCATGCAGTCCTGTAGGTGCTGGTAGAAGGCATTTGTAAGTGATTCAGCGGTTTGAGTAATGTTTACCACTGGCTCAGGGGCCTTAAAGGAGACCACACTAGTTTTTAGAAGTGTGAAATCGGCTTTTGAGAAGTTTTTCACTGTGGTCTTTTTTGTTTCAGGTGGGGGCGGGATGAGGACCTCCAGCGAGATTAGTTTATGATCTGATCTCACCAGTGAGGGGTATACTTCTGGTGTTGAACATTTTGATCCCATGTTCGTGATGATGAGATCAAGTACCTCAGTGATATGTTCTCTTTGCTAGTGATGGCTTGAGAATTGGCTCTTCTGCATGTTGTGACTCTTTAGGCCACCTACATTCTATCAGTGCAAAACATTGTGGCAGACTCTGTAGATCTTGGACAGAGCTTCACAAGTGGAAACTCCATACAGACCTGTTCCAAGACGTGATACAGATGTGGGGATCACCTGAAGTATATTCGCCTACAAAACTGACTACTAGAAAAATTAAGTTTGAGCCATTCTTGCAGTCAAGTTTGGAAAACTGATGCTTTGTCATTCTCTAGGTTGGGAATGTTTTTGTATACTTTTGATTTCCTTGTCATTTCTAAAAGATTGAGAGAATTACCAAAAGTCATTGTACTGACTTCCTTTTGATCCAGGCAAAAGTAATTGCCCCTGGCCAGTTCCATAAGAGAGGAGAATTACCGCAGTCTTTCTCACAGATTGGATTTACTCAACAGCACAAGGGGAGTTTGATGCACCTCTACATCAGCTAAAACTGATGCCCTAGATGATTCGGTTTTAATGCCTTTTGGGCACCTTTTTCATGAGGATGTGCAGCAGGTACTAAAGGAGGCAAGAAAACCTGCTACTAGAATGGCTTAAGCTTGGCATATGAAAGAGATTTTCTAGTTAGTCCCTTGCCAATCACAGGGGTCCTGAAAGGGAAGTAGCATTTCTAGTTCACAGATATTTGAGAGAGTTAAAGTTGGCTTGTCGTATGATTCAGGGTGAGTCTTGCAGCCACCTCAGCTCATCTGGCTGTGGATTCCCCTTTATTCTGTGTTCGTGGTCAAAAAATTTCTGAAAAGAGTGTTGCACATGAGACCCACTTGCAAGCATATTCCTCCTCCTTGGGATCTTGATTTTGTTTTAGAAAAACTGGCCTTGGCTCCTTTAGAACTGGCCTTTCAGACTGATTTGTGGTTCTTTTGAAAAAATGTTTCCCTTGTCGCTCTGAAATCTGTAAGACGAGTATCTGCGTTGCAAGCTCTCATGGTGGGCGAGGCAGCAACTTGGTCCTCTGTTCATACTTTCACAAAGCACTACAAACTGGATTCCTTCTGTAGGTCTAGGACAAACTTTGCTAGGACCATTTCCAGGGGCTGCTCGACCCTTATTCTTTCCATGTAGGGTAAGCTTTGGGAATTTAACTATAGGCGGCTGCAGCAGTGAGAATGAAGAGCATAGCTCAGTTGTGCAGTTCCTACTTGCCCATAACAGGAGATGTTTAAATTTCTTCACTGTTGCAGTGGCCACACCCACCAACAATCCCCCTTTGTAGATAGAGTTGGAACACAGACTCGTTTGTTGTTTTTTGGATGATTTTTATGGTGATGATTTTTGGTTGTTGGAGCAGGATGAATATACAGGCCTTTCTCAGGGCAGTAAAGTCCTGAAGATTTGCCTCACTCTGGTTGCTGATGTACTTCCCTCCAAAAAAGGGTGCAGCCTATCAGCAGTCAGAGTGAGTGAGAGGGAGGGAAGTTAAAGCTTTGGGAAGCTGGCCAGGTGCTGTATCCTTGCAGGACACTACCCATAGTGCAACAGTGAAGAAATGTGAACATCTACTGTTCTGGGTAAATATGACTAACACAACTGTACTTTATTCATTAATGTGTTTTGTCATACTTGTGTAATTTACCTTTTGCACCACCATATGTGGAGCATAAAGTGCCAATTAAGATCCTAATTCTTATGGCAAATGTTTTTACTCTCATTCAAAAGGGGAAAACAACTTGGGGAAAATTGTTTTCCCTGCACTATCACTGCGGAGTAACGGTGATCTTTAATCATCTGATATCAATGCAGGGAAATGTGGGACACGTCTATAGACTTTAATGGATGCCTGCTTTTCATGTGTAGATATGCATCTGTTGAAGTCAGTGGAGCCATGCCTAACATAACTTGGTTTGTAGTCAGAGCCAAGCAGTTACTGAAGGCTGGAAATATCTTAGACTTGGCACTCAGTGTTGCCACCATTTATGTTATAGATTGGGTGGCGTAAGCCAGGGGAACCTTGTTAGCTAGGCTTACTTAGGCCCTTGGGCCGATAGCCTAGTACCTACCTATGAATTGTTTATTTATATTTATTTATTTATCCTTCGATTGGGTTAGTTCCAGTAGGCTAGTAGCCTCACTTCATGGGAGACCCGATGTATTTATACTTTTGGGGGAAATATGGCCAATTCATTGGAGAACTTCCCCTATTCTTTTTGATAGGTGTGGTTGTCCACCTGAGCTACCACCAACTCAAGCAGATGGGACCTTGGTTTAATGTCTCATCTGAAAGATGACACATTCAGGAGTGCTGTATTGCAGTGTCAGTAATCATTCTACATGGTGTGGGAATAGAACCTCTACAGCCTTCTGCACTAAATACCTGACTCTACCTGTTGTGCCACTAACACTGCTAACACAGAACAAGTAAATTATCAAATTAATAAAAATATACTTGCAAAAGTCTTAGTCTGAAGTAACTCATTTAAAATGTAATATTCTCTTGAGTTTTTCCCTGTAAAGAGGCTGTGCATAATGGGCCTACCCGTTAAACAAATGTATGAATAATGTAGTTACAGGAATCAAACACAAAATACATAAACCTTTGACAGAAATTCAGTGCATGAAATAGAAATAAAAGCATGTTTTGAATTTGGAAGACCTGTATCATGAAGAAAAGCACATTTAGAAAGCATGACAAGAAAATAAGTACAGTTATTTTGTCAGTAAAATCTGAAACATTTATCTAAAACAGTAAAATTGTATAGTAATTACACATATCTTTGTGAAAGTTACGTGGAGAAAGAGGAGAAACATTTGTAGTTGGATTGAAAAGAAAAGAAAAAAATGACCAAAGTGAGAAACTGAACTCAGTTTGGTTAAAAATTAGTGGCAGAGGGCTTCTTTAATGCAAATCTTTGAATACATACACATCACAGAAAGAGTATTAATTTGAAGGGGCAGCTCTGACGGGATGGAGATGTGAACACCAAGTACAGAATTAAGAAATGGGTTCCCTCACTCTTTTTTCTAGAGTTTTGGGAAGCAACATCCAGAAGTACTATTAAAATGTCTAAAACCATTCAGTAGCTGTTGGAAGTCACAGAAGAATTTTCATTAAAATCACACAAAAGTTGGTTAGCCATGTCTGTGGAGAGGATGACATCACTAATAAAGTGATTGAGTATGATCGGGTGTTAAACACTTAAATACACCATTGTCTCATCAGAATGGAAAACAGCTGTAGCATACCTCATTTAAAAAGAGGTAATGCCAGTGACTGTAAAAATTCTAGACCAGCAGCTATAAGGATGATTGCAGTCAAGCATATGGGGAGGATAGATTTCACTGTTCAGCAGATTAGTTCAGACTTGTATAAGAGGAAGTATGTCAGTGCATTATTAATTTGTTTAAATTAGACTTTGTCAGAAATCGTCAAAAGTTAATTGTAAATCTAAGAAACTTGGCAAGTGTGACTTGCAAGTAAAGCACGGTCAGGATAAATAGCAGTTTTACTACATGGATGTAACCTCTGAGGTCAGTTCTGGATCCCCCATTTGTTTTCCATGTACACGTCAAACCTCTTCTTTAAAGGCTTTCTGGTAGCCAGATGTGTAGGTTATAAGCCTACCTTATGCAGTCACAAAACAGCTGGAGTTTCCTTATTAAGTTACACAACTGTTGAAATGAAAGTCATCTGTTTTTTCTTAATGTGGAAAAGAGGCTTATAAGTAGACTTTGAAAAATTCAATAGTAACTCTATTTTATTGGGCCTTAAAATATCAAGCCAGTAGGTAGAACAGTGTAACGACTTGGGTATACTGTTTGAAAGGACTTTTCTTTTCTAAACTTAATTTTGAGGCTTCCTTAAAGATGCTGTCCTTTATCAGCCCTTGTAATGGGGTATGTTGTTTCAAAAGAAGCAACACTACTGATGTCTGTATACAGTAATTAGAGCAAAACCAGAATGTTGGTTCTCTTTCTGATGGTATAATGTCAAATGTATTTTATTGTGTGCCGAACATATACAAAGGATGTGTACTGAAGATTATGGGTTGTATCTGTCATAATACAGGAAGGCTAATCACAGCAAAGTCCTATTGCCATATAAAAGATGACATATGATACTGCTGTAAAGAACATTTTAGGATAAATATTGAGACAAATTAAAAAAATAAATAAATAAAATAAAACCCAACTAACACATTTTTGCCAAAATGTTTTTAATGCAGTGATTATACTAGGAAACCTTTTCTGGAAGGGTTATCCAAACTTGCAACAGCAGTCTTCAAAGTTAGATAAAAAAATGCAGACTCATTTGAAACCTAAATTTAATAAGCATTTGGGATTTGTTTAACTTGATGACTTAATAGCTTGCATATCAGTGTACAAGAAACCTATGACCTGCACCAAAGTACTATGACAATATACTGTGCACTAGAGCAAAGTGTCTTTGGTTTCTTTTGATTATGGCTAAAATGAGTTCCATAATGAGTTCCTGAGATATTTTTCTTATATTCTGTGTATTGCTAATTTTAAAGTATGTTAACTGATGTAGCTTGCTTTTACTGAAGTAAGCTGGGGATGTCACCTTTTCCCCCTCCCCACTTGCATCCCCTGTAGGACTGATTATTTTCCAAAGGACAAGTGCTGTAATTTCTACTCACCCCAAAACTAACCCCACCTATGTTTCCCCATTAACTAGTCCACTCTTTGGGGTAGCTAAGCATCATTCCACCTGTCCTCCATTTTCACCGTAGCAGCCATATTTTATGATTCAACCTGTCACTACTACTGTGCTGCCTGCAAATCCCCCTTTGTTTATTACTTTTCAGTTTTTTACTGATGTTCATCGTGCATACAGCTGCAGTCATAACAGATGGGTTTTCCTGCCGTCAGGCGGGTCCTCCGTCGGCCGAATTCCAAAGTCTAGGTCCGGCGTCGGTTGTTGTCGCTTCTTCCCTGACGTTAGTGCGACAGGGGTATAAAAGAACCAGCCGACGCCATTTTCTCCAGTCTTTCTTGCCACGCGGTGCCCGAAGCAGAAGCAGTTCGCAAGTGCCGGTCGGCCAGCTCCTGAGATTACGAATATTTTTCAACTGAAGTCTTCTTGAAAGCTAAGTACCCCGTTGGGGAAACTTTTCTTGCCTCAGACCGATGTCAGACAAAGTTAATTGCATTTCATGTGGGAAGCAAATACCGCATAAGGATTTTCATTCCCTCTGCATTCCTTGTTTAGGCCCAGACCATGACGTCTCGGTCTGTCGTTTTTGTGCTACATTCAACAGACGCACTATTAAGCGTCGGGCGGAGTTCGCCCAACACTATTTTGGCAAAAAATTTAATTACATTATGTCGTCGGATACTCCGACTCCAGTTTTGAGTAAAAGACGCAAAGATAAGGACCACATAAAAGGTCTGCGACTTCTACCGACACCACGCCAAAGCCGACTACAGGTGGTCCGGTTCTCAGTGAGGCGCCTACGCAGCCCCTGACTACCAGCGACACTTCATTGGCTGTGTCTACTGTGCCCGAGGTCGCAGGCTCTTCGGCCCACACCCAGACTACAGATACCGAAGCCACTCTTGGCGGTGAAACTCAGAGTTTAGACAGGGCTGCCACCTCTCAAGGTGTCTTCAGGCCTTCCTCTTCTTTTTCCATCAAGGCTTTCACTAAGTCTAAAGCAGCCATGCATTCTAAAAGACAAGCTCCACAGGGCCCTTCTCAAGGCCCCATGCCTAAAAAGCAGATGCTCAAAATGGCTGAGGATTTGATTACTCTTATCAGGGGTTCTCAAACCCCCCGGACAAAAGGCCCAGAGTGGAGGAAGATTCTCCCTCCTCGGACCAGGCCTCCATTATTTCAGAACATTCTGAAGACCAGGAACATTCTTACTCCCCTTTTGAAGATTCTGATGCAGAGGAGTCCATTCCCTCTGTCTCCCCCCCCCTGAGGATTACTCTTTTGGGGAAACCTTGCATACCTTGAGGGAACACTTCCACTGGGAAGGCCAAGAGTACTCAGACTCCAAGAAAAGGCTTAGGGATTTTCTCTTGCTCCCTCAGCACAGGCCTCTGGCTATACCTCCTTTCTTAGACATTCTAGATGATGTGTATTCGGAGGCCTGCCTTAACCCAGACTCTTTACCTCCAGCCTCAGTCAAGCCTGACAGGTATTACCGGGTTCCTGACTCACACCAATTCCTATACAAAAGCCATGCGGCTGACCCAGAAACTATTTCACAGGGTCCCAAGGGAATTAAGGCCTCCACTGCTAAAAATCCATTACCTTGAGATTCCAGAGCTTTAGAAAGGTGGGGGGAAAAGGTATACACCTCTGCTACCTTAACCATGAGGGCATTAAACTGTCAGTTCCATATGTTAAAGTACAAACAGTTTCTGTTATCACAGTTGAGAAGCAAAATGTCACAACCTGAACAACCAGACTTGAAGGAGTTGCAGGATTTGATAGATAGTGCAGAACAAGTGGGTAAACATAACTTGCAATGTGGTTTTGATGCTTTAGAGGCCTCATGTAGAGCTGCTGTTACAGGATCAGTCATACGTAGACATGCCTGGCTCAAAGAGCAAACCTTACCAGATCATGTCAAAGCTAAATTACTAGATGCCCCTCTGCAAAAAGATGTATTGTTTGGTGTTAAAGCTGAGGAGGTATTAAAGAAAATGGAGGAAAGGGCAAAATCAATGCAAACGGTGAAAGATTTCCTATAGGTACAACCTCCACGTTTCAGTAGAAATTGGCCTTCTAAAAATTGGTCCTTTCCTGCCACGGACAGACCCCAAAGAGGTAGATACAGGCGCTCGAGGGGCAGAGGGCAATCTCAAGGATCGTTTAGAGGCAGACAATGGCAAGCACCTACACAAAGAGGTGGTGAGGATAGTTCACAGCCATTCAGAAAGCAGACCCAATGACTTTCCCCTTTGCATGCCAAGCAAGGCTCAAATGGCAGCACCTTTAGGCGGACAACTGGCATGATTTTCAAAAAATTGGCATATTGTCACAAAAGACAAATGGATCCTGGACATTATAGAAAGAGGCTACAGATTCCACTTTCACACCCTTCCAAAAATGAGAGGCATGCCAAGCTTGCCACACAATCAAAGGGCAGAGGCACCAAAACAAATTTCAGATCTCATGGACATGAAAGCTATTCAAGAGGTACCTGCACAAGAACAGGGTCAAGGTTTTTATTCCAGACTATTCCTGGTACCAAGGAAGGGAAAAGATTGGAGACCTATTTTGGACCTATCCATCTTAAACACATTTTTACTCGTGCCAAAATTCAAGATGCTCACATTACAGCAGCTTCTTCCCATGCTGGGCAAGGAGTCTTGGCTGGTACAATTGGACCTCAAGGAGGCATACCTGCATGTCCCAATCAGACAAGATTGCAGAAGATACCTCAGATTTCTTGCAGGTTCAACCCATTATCAATTCTCTGCATTGCCCTTTGGCTTATTTACTGCGCCCAGTGTGTTCACGAAATACCTGGCATCAGTAATTGCCTACTGCAGACTTCAAGGGATACAAATATACCCATATTTGGACGACTGCCTGATCCAAGCGGACAGCAAGCACATACTTCTGAAACATCTGGCTTTTGTAATAATGTTGTTGAATTCTCTGGGATACACAGTCAACAAAAAGAAATCAAGGCTAATACCCTCTCAAACAATAATTTTCCTGGGTGCCAGCTTGGATACAAACACCCAGATGGCCTACCTCACGCCAGAGAAACAAGGGCAATTAACTCAATACTTCAGAAAACTGGCAACTTTCACCAGGCTGACTGCAAGGAAAATCCTGCAGGCTCTGGGATTCATGGCATCTTGCATCCTACTAATCCCATGTGCAAAGCTGCATATGAGGAAACTTCAATGGTACCTAAAAAACCTATGGTCTCAACACAGCCACAGTTTGGAAACAATAATACCACTAATTCCATGTCTTCAAAAGGAATTTCTGTGGTGGGCTCAAGCATGCCAAAGAAACACAGGTCTCCCATTCTGCAAGCCTCAAGCAAATCAAGTCATCACAACAGACGCCTCGGACTACGCCTGGGGGGCGCACATGACAAATCGGTGCATTCAGGGCAAATGGTCCCAAAAGGAAAAGCACCTACACATCAATCAAAAGGAAATGCTAGCAGTAACAAATGCTATTATAGCTTTCAAAGACCTTCTGCATCCAGGTCAGCTATTGATAAGGACAGACAACACCACAGTAATGTGGTACATAAGCAAACAGGGAGGAACCCATTCATACCCCCTATGCAGGCTGGCCATGTCTCTTTGGAACATGGCTCTGGAATTACAAATCGAACTTCAAGCACAGTACTTGCCAGGCAAGGAAAACACGCTGGCAGACAACCTAAGCAGAAATATGACAGATCCACACGAATGGAAGTTGCATCCTCAAGTTTTTACAAGGATAATTCAAGCATGGGGAAGGCCAGACATAGATCTCTTTGCCTCCCACAGAAATCACCAATTGGCAAAATTCTGCTCGCGGACCTTTCATCCACAGGCCTGGAAAGTGGACGCACTCTCTTTCAGTTGGACAACAATGACAGTTTATGCCTTTCCACCTCTTCCTCTGCTGCCCAAAGTTCTATTAAAAACCAGAGCAGACAGACCAAAGATGATTCTCATTGCTCCAGACTGGCCAAGACAACACTGGTACCCACTCCTGAGGAGCCTGACTCATTCCCCACCATGGATCCTGCCTCTAATGCCTCTTCTACTGACTCAGCACAACTTCAAAACTCTTCACAGTCAGCTGAAAACACTCAATCTAGCCGCATGGAAGATTCCTTAAATTCACAACAGACCCTACTCTCCAAGGAGGTGCAGGATGTCATGTTGGAGACCAGAAGGCCTTCTACTAGAAAAGCCTACTCCGCAAAATGGAAACGGTTTTGTGCCTGGAATGAGAAAAAGTGTCTGAATCCTGGAATACTGAATTTACCTCAAATATTACAGTACCTAGCTGAGATGCTAAGCAGTGGACTTTCATTCTCCTCCATCAAAATCCATACCTCAGCCATTTCTGCAGAATACAACAGTGATCCTCCTTTATTCTCTCACCCCCTCTTAAGACAGTTCCTCAGAGGGGCTAAGAATATAAAACCCCCAAGGAAACAACCAGTACCTGCTTGGGATCTCAATTTCATTCGAGAAAAACTGACCTTGCCTCCTTTTGACCCAGCTGCTTCAACAGAACTGCAATATTTGTCCTGGAAAACAGCCTTCCTTCTGGCTATCACCTCAGCTCGCAGGGTTTCGGAACTACAAGCCCTCATGGCTGTGCAGCCTTTCATCATTTTCCATCAGGACAGAGTTTCCTTACGAACCAACCCGTCCTTTATGCCAATGGTAGTATCCAGGGTAGCCTTGAATCAGGCTATCCACTTACCTACCTTTTACCCTAATCCTCAAAACAAAGGGGAGAGACTACTACATTCCTTGGACATTCACAGACAGCTGCGTTATTTGGACAGAACAAAGCCTTTCAGAAAATCAGAGCAACTCTTTGTGTCCTGTGCTACAGGAGCTCAAGTGAAGCCAATTTCCAAACAGACAATCTCAAAATGGATAGCCCACTGCATACGCTTTTGTTACTCTTTTCATGGTAAAACTGTACCTGCAGGCATCAGATCTCACTCCACAAGAGCCACAGCTACCTCTGCAGCTTTCCTCAGGGGGGTTCCTACCAAAGATATTTTGGAAGCAGCCACTTGGAGTTCTGTACATACCTTCTCCAAGCACTATCACCTACCATTATACTCCAAATCTAGAGCAGGCTTTGCCACTGCAGTCTTGCAGGGCATCCTGGCTCCTCCTAATTCCACCTAGTGCCTACCACCCCTTTTTAGCTTTGGGATTCTACCCATCTGTTATGACTGCAGCTGTATGCACGATGAACGTATACAGTTTTGTACCTACCATAAATGTAGATGTTCGAGTGCTAATACAGCTGCAGTCCAGGTTTCCCTCCCTCCTTCCCCTCTTGGGACAGGCCTATTGGCTAACACCTCCTCATACAACCTGATTGGGGTATTCTTTTATGGTGTATTTGCTTGCAACTACTGTTTTTTGATTATATTGCATTGCATTATTACATGAATTTATGTATTGCCTTCCTTCTGGGGGCACCTGACATCTGGGGCAAGAAAAACTGAAGAAAATGGCGTCGGCTGGTTCTTTTATACCCCTGTCGCACTGTCGTCAGGGAAGAAGCGACTACAACCGATGCCGGACCTAGACATTGGAATTTGGCCGACCTAGGACCCGCCTGATGGCAGGAAAACCCATCTGTTATGACTGCAGCTGTATTAGCACTCGAACATCTACATTTATGGTAGGTACAAAACTGTACTTTAGAGCAACACTAACCAGTATAGTCAGCTGTACAAACTTAACAACCCCCATAAGAAGTACCTACACAGTTATGTCTTAAGGATCCCTCATTCTTTAGAGTTCCTTAATATAAATGAATATGGAAATTGCTGTCACAGAAAGCTTCCTGTAGCTTAACTGTCTTTTTTGTTCTAGCAATATCCATCTTAACCTTGGCCCACCACTGCAAACTCTGTACCGAGTTTATTCACCATGAACATCAGTTGCCAGAAGCATAAACAGTGAGATGCATCTAATTGAATGAATTGTAGACGTTGGATATCCTAGCCCTCAAAACATCTTTTAAATCTTTTCATATGTAATGATCTCATCAGCTTTCTCAGTTACTACTTCTGTATTTCTGACAGAACTTACAAAAGGACCAAGAGGTTTAACAATTCCATTCCAGTTGGCCATTAGCTCCAATCAGCTGACAACTATCACTTACAGAAGGCAGAAGCTACTTTCATCAGGTTGCTAGCAGGACCCATGAAAAACAGTTAACTGCTGTGTGGATATTTATCCTTCATAACTGTGCTTCAGCTGTGTTTTTGTGGATATCAGAAATGCTAATAAGGAAGTTACCCATCAGGATGGTATAAAGGCTTCCTATCATTTCAGTGCCTGAAATTGCAAGCACTCAGCATTGAAAAAAAATAGGAATCACTCCATCTATGGGGGTTGTGCTTCCACCCTCCCTACTTCTATGTATATTACTGCGCCCCTGGCGGTTGTGCTTACACCCTCCCTACTTCTAAGCATACTACTACCAAGGTTGCCGCACATTGAGTAAAGGGATGAATTAGGGATCATGGCTTTTGAGTGCTTATTTTGGATGTCCTTCAAGGATGCATCTGCAGTCATAACATATGGGTTGTCCTGCCTCAGGCAGCCCTTCGGTCGGCCGGATTCCAAAGTCTGGGTCTGGCCTCGGCTGATGTCGCAGTTTCCCCGACGTCAGAGCTTCTGGGGTATAAAGGCATCAGCCGACGCCATTTTCCTCAGTCTTTCTTGCCGCGCGGTGCCCGAATCAGAAGCTGTTCGCAAGTGCCGGTCGGTCAGATCCAGAGATTTCAGCTACCGAAGACTTAGAAAAAAGCTAAGTACCCCGTTGGGGACCCTTTCTTGCCTCAGCCGATGTCAGACAAAGTAAATAATTGTTTAACTTGTGGGAAACAAATACCTCATAAGGATTTCCATTCTTACTGCCTTCCTTGCTTAGGCCCAGACCACGACGTATCAGCTTGTTTAGCCTGTGCCTCCTTCAACCGATGGACTTAGACGTCGGTCGGAGTTTGCAGAAGAGTTTTTCGGATCCGCTTTTGCATATAAAATGCCGTCGGAGACTCTGACTACGCATATGGCCAAAAAACGCAGGGAAAAGGACAGACACTCGCGGCCCGCGGTTTCGGCTGGAACCACGGTTAGGCCTACCGCGAGTGTCTCGGTTTCGGCTGAAACCAAGTCCTCGGTTCTTACTACTACCGAAATCATACCTCCGACAACTGAGGCCAGAGAGGCTCCGGCTGAGTCTGCTTCTGAAATCCCTACCGAAGCTAGCGCTCAAGAATTGTCCGACACCATTCCATTGGACATTTCTACACCTGCACGTGGGGCAGCTAGGCCCCCTGCTTCTATGTCTATTAAGGCCTTCTCCAGGGCTAAAGCTGCCAAACTTACAAAAGCTTTACCTGCCAAATCTACTTCACAGAGGCGTTCCTCAAGTTCTCAGATTCTCAGTCTTGCTGAGGACCTTATATCCTTAATTAGGGGTTCCCATCCTCACCCAGACAGGGCCTCCCAACCTTCTCCTGACAAAAGGCCTAGGACTGAACCCTCTGAACCTCTCTCCTCTGATTACTCCTCGGATGGATCTGATTTGTCAGACCATCAGGAAGGAACCTGTTAAGCCTTATGAGGATTCAGATGCAGAAGACTCTATTCCTTCGGCCTCCCCTCCTGAAGAATTTTCCTTTGGGGAGACTTTGCACTCAATGAGGGAACACTTTCAATGGCAGGGTCAGGATTTTTTTGATTCTAGAAAAAGATTAAGGACATTTTTACATTTGCCCCAGCATAGGCCCTTAGCCATGCCACCAGTGCTAACTGTAATTGATGATGTGTATAATGATGTCAGTTCCGCACCTGATTCTCTTCCCCCGGCCCCTGCCAAACCTGACAGATATTACAGGGTCCCGGATTCTCACTTCCACCTGTATAAAGCCCATGCTGCAGACCCAGAAACTATTTCTCAGGGCCCAAAAGGTGTTGCAGCTGCCACTGCCAAAAATCCCCTACCCTCTGAAAGAGAGTCTAGAGCATTAGAGAGATGGGGTAAAAAGGTTTATACATCTGCTACTCTTTCTGCCAGGGCATTAAACTGTCAATTCCATATGATACAGTACCAAGAATGTTTGTTAGATCAGCTGAATAAAAAACTTTCTTCTCCTGAACCTTTAGACCGTAAATCCCTTCAGGATTTGGTACACAGCTCTCAGCAGGTCAGTAATCATTTCTTAAAATGTGGCTATGATGCACTTGAGGCTTCATTTAGATCAGCTATGACTGGGGCAGTAATTCGTAGGCATGCCTGGCTAAAAGAGCAATCCTTGCCAGACCATGTCAAGGCTAAACTCCTAGATGCTCCAATGGAGAAACAAAGTTTATTTGGCTCCCCTGCACAGGAGATTCTAAAGAAAGTGGAAGAAAAAGCAAAATCTGTGCAAACAGTAAAAGAATTTCTGCAGGTCCACCCTCCGAGGTTCAGCAGAAACTGGCCTTCAAAGAATTGGTCCTTTCCAGACACCTCCAGAGCACAGAGGGGCAGGAATAGACGCCCAAGAGGCAGAGGTCAGTCAAAGGGTGCCTACAGGGGTCGTCAGTGGCAGCATGCCAACCAGAGGAGTGGTGCCACAGCTGCAACTACAACCACTACCACAGGACAGACACAATGACTTGACTCTGATTCCGCCTACCAGGGAACAACTAGAAGCTCCCTTGGGCGGAAAGCTGGCTTTATTCTAAAAAAAACTGGCATTGCATTACAAAGGACACATGGACATTGCAAACAATAGACAAAGGATACAGGTTTCACTTCCACACTTTACCAAAAAGGAGCGGAATGCCAAACCTTCCACCAAACCAGAAGCCAGAGGCTTTAAGTCAAATCAACAATTTACTTCAGATGAAAGCGATAGAAAGGGTACCATCTATGGAACAAGGCCAAGGATTTTACTCCAGACTATTCCTTGTACCAAGAAAAGAAAACCAATGGAGGCCTATTCTCGACTTGTCCGCACTGAACACATATCTCATTGTGCCAAAATTCAAAATGCTGACCCTACAGCAACTTCTTCCCATGTTAGGCAAGGAGTCTTGGCTGGTGACTCTAGATCTCAAGGAGGCATACCTGCACGTCCCTATCCGACCAGATTGCAGAAGACACCTCAGATTTCTTGCAGGATCAGAGCATTATCAATTCTCAGCATTACCCTTTGGCTTATCTACTGCGCCCAGAGTATTCACGAAATGCCTGGCATCAGTAATCGCTCATTGCAGGCTTCAGGGAATCCAAATCTACCCTTACCTGGACGACTGCCTGATACAAGCGGACAACAAAAACAAGCTAGCAGAAGACTTGAAAAGAGTCATTTACCTTCTACAAGCCCTGGGATATACAGTCAATATAAAAAAGTCAAGGCTGATACCATCCCAAAAGATAACCTTTTTGGGTGCGGAGCTGGACACATCCAAACAAATGGCATTCCTAACAGTAGAAAAACAGGAGCAACTCCCTCTCTACTTCTTGGCATTAACAAAGCAAAACCATCTAACAGCAAGAAAAATCCTGCAAGCATTGGGCTTCATGGCATCCTGCATAATATTGGTCCCACATGCCAGAATGCATACGAGAAAGCTACAGTGGTACCTAAGGAATTTATGGTCTCAGCACAAGCACAGCCTAGAAACCCAAATTCCAATAATTCCATGCCTGAAGCAAGAATTCCAATGGTGGGCTCAGGCCTGTCAATCAAACGAAGGATTGCCCTTCCACAGCACTCAACCAAGCCAAACCATCACAACGGACGCCTCAGACCTCGGTTGGGGGGCCCACATGCTGGACAAATGCATACAAGGTTTATGGACTCAAGAGCAGCTGCACCTACACATAAACCTAAAGGAAATGCTGGCAGTAAAACTGGCAATTCAGACTTTCAAACCATTTCTTCGACAAGGTCACTTGATGATAAGGACAGACAACACCACAGTGATGTGGTACATCAACAAGCAGGGAGGCACACATTCATACCCTCTATGCCGGATGGCCCTGGACCTCTGGAATGTGGCCCTGAGTTACAACATTCAGTTACAAGCAATCTTTGTACCAGGAAAAGAAAACACTGTAGCAGACATATTAAGCAGGACTACCACAGATGCCCACGAATGGATGCTGCATCCGGGCATCTTCAAAACCATTACAAGAAAATGGGGTCTCCCAGAAATAGACTTATTTTCATCCCCACGCAATCACCAACTAAAGAAATTCTGCACCAGGACGTACCACCCACTGGCTTGGAAGGTGGACTCCCTATCCTTCAGTTGGAAAAATCTGACAGCATATGCATTTCCACCACTTCCTTTGATGCACAAGGTGCTATTGAAGATCAAAGAGGACCGTCCAAGGATCATTCTGATAGCTCCAGATTGGCCAAGGCAACATTGGTACCCATTACTGAGGAGCATGTCTCGGGAACAGATATGGCCCTTACCCCTAGTTCCCTTGCTGTTAACTCAGAACAACTACAACACCCTGCATCCAAACCTGAAAACTCTGCAGCTGACTGCCTGGAACATTGCATAAGACAAATTAACCCAAATTTATCCCAAAGGGTTAAGGACATTATCTTGGAAGCTCGCAGACCTTCAACAAGGAAAACGTATTCAGCAAAATGGAAAAGATATCTCATTTGGAGTACTGCTAAAGGGGAAGATGTGTCACTGGTAAAAATAGCCAGCATCCTGGAATACTTGGCAGAGCTATTCCACAAAGGCCTGTCCTACTCTTCCATTAAGATTCATGCATCAGCTATTTCAGCAGAATACGACTTGGACCCTCCAGTCTTCTCACATCCTCTGCTCAGGCAGTTTCTGAGAGGAATTAAAAATGTAAAACCTCCTAGGAAGCCACCATTACCTGCATGGGACTTGAACTTTGTGCTAGAAAAATTGACACTTCCTCCTTTCGAACCAGCAGCAACAGCAGAATTGCAATACTTATCATGGAAAACTGCTTTCCTGCTGGCAATCACTTCAGCAAGAAGGGTTTCTGAGCTACAGGCATTAATGGCAGTACAGCCCTTTCTGATCTTCCATCAAGATAGAGTGTCCATGAGAACAAATCCTACTTTTATGCCTAAGGTGGTCTCCAGAGTATCTTTAATCAGGCTATCCACCTACCTACATTCTTCCCCAACCCACAGAACAGGGGAGAAAGACTGTTGCATACCTTGGATGTACATAGACAATTACGCTACTACCTGGACAGGACCAAGAGCAATAGAAAAACTGACCAGCTACTGGTAGCATATGCAACAGGAATGGAAGGGAAAGCAATTTCAAAACAGACAATATCTAAATGGATAGGAAATTGCATTAGATTTTGTTACTCCTACCATGGAAAGAAAACTCCAGAAAACATCAGGCCTCACTCTACAAGAGCTACAGCCACTACCACAGCTTTTCTACGAGGAGTGGCTACCAAAGACATTTTAGAGGCTGCTACTTGGAGCTCCGTGCATACATTTGCCAAGCATTATAATTTACCTTTATACTCTAGATCCCGAGCAGGTTTTGCCACTGCTGTTTTGCAAGGGATCTTAACTACACCATAATTCTATCTTTCCTCCTCCCCAGTTTGGCTATGGTATTCTACCCATTTGTAAGGACTGCAGATGCATCCTTGAAGGACATAGTACAGTTTTGTACCTACCATAAATGTAGATGTCCGATAGGAATGCATCTGCAGTCAGGATTACCCACCCTCCTTCCCCTCTGTGGTACTCCTAGGGTATTTGCCCCTCTTATAGCTAGCTGGGGGAATCTATTATGGTGTATTTGTTTGTATATATGTACATACATGCTTATTTTTTGTTTGCTCTCTAATATTTGGAATCATTGGCATTTATCCAAATTTAGCCTTCCTAGAGGGCACCTGGCATCTGGGGCAAGAAACACTGAGGAAAATGGCGTTGGCTGATGCCTTTATACCCGAATAACTGCCGCAATGACGTCGGGTGAAGTGCGACACCAGCCGAGGCCAGACCCAGACTTTGGAATCCGGCCGACCGAAGGGCTGCCTGACGACAGGACAACCCATTTGTAAGGACTGCAGATGCATTCCTATCGGACATCTACATTTATGGTAGGTACAAAACTGTACTTTCTAGATATTGTTGATGATGTCTTTTCAGAATCTAGTATGGCTCCTGATTCTCTGCCTCCGGCTCCTTGTAAGCCAGACAGATACTACAGGGTTCCTGACTCCCACAAATTCCTTTTCAAAAATCCTGTTGCAGATCCTGAAACCATTTCTCAGGGTCCCAAGCGTATTAAGGCTTCTACTGCTAAAAAATCCTACCCCTTCTGAGAGGGATTCCAGGGTGCTGGAAAGATGGGATAAGAAGGTTTACACTTCTGCAACCTTGGCAATCAGGGCTTTAAACTGTCAATTTCTTATGCTAAAATATCAACAGCATATCATGGGACTGCTAAAACAGAAAATGATGATAATTTCTGACTGTGTGGAAAATAAAGATTTACAAGATTTATTGCATTCAGCTGAACAAGTTGGAAAACGTACTTTGCAATGTGGTTTTGATTCTTTGGAGGCCTCTTGCAGGGCTGCTGTAACTGGGTCTGTGCTAAGAAGGCATGCTTAGATCAAAGAGCAAAATCTGCCTGATCATGTTAAAGCAAAAATGTTGGATGCTCCTTTACAGCAGGACAGTCTCTTTGGTAATAAGGCTGAAGAAGTTTTAAAAAAGATGGAAGATAAAACTAAATTTATGCAAACTGTGAAAGATTTCTTACAAGTGCAACCTCCAAGATTTAGTAGGCACTGGCCTACTAAGAACTGGTCCTTTCCAGTTCCTTCGAGAGCCACTCAAGTCAAACCAGACATTCCAAAGGCTCTAGGTTTTAGTCACAAGGGACTTTCAGAACAAAACAACGGGATGCCTCCTCTTCCAAATCTGGAAACAAGAAGACACCTCCGTATGGTAAGCAGTCTCAATGACTTCCCTTTACACTTACCAAGCACTTAACTTTTAGCCGCCCCTTTGGGGGGAAAACTGGCTCTTCATGCAAGAAACTGGCAACTTGTAACTCAGGACAAATGGGTTTTAAATATAGTATCCCAAGGATGCGGATTTCATTTCCACACGTTGCCAATTCCAAACGGATGGCCAGACCTGCCCCCAAATGAGTGGGCAGAGGCCCAGAAACAAGTACTTCCCCCATGAGCATGGGGGCTATTCAGCCAGTACAGGAAGAGGAAAAGGGACAAGGTTTCTATTCCAGACATTTCCTGGTACCCAGAAAAGACGAATCATGGCATCCAATTCTGGACTTATCCACTCTAAACACCTTTCTGAACATTCCAAAATTCAAGATGCTAACTCTTCACGTGTTACTACTTATGCTAGGCAAAGATGCCTAGTTGGTAACTCTAGATTTAAGAGGCTTACCTGCATATTCCAATCAGGGAATCTTTCAGAAGATACCTCAGCTTCAAAGCAGGCTACTTGCATTACCAGATGTCCTTCAAGGACGCATCTGCAGTCCTTACAAATGGGTTGTCCTGTCGTCAGGCAGCCCTTCGGTCGGCCGGATTCCAAAGTCTGGGTCTGGCCTCGGCTGGTGTCGCACTTCACCCGACGTCATAGCTGCAGTTATTCGGGTATAAAGGCATCAGTCGACGCCATTTTCCTCAGTCTTTCTTGCCGCGTGGCGCCCGAAGCAGAAGCTGTTCGCAAGTGCCGGTCGGTCAGAACCAGAGATTACTACTACCGAATACTTCTACTACTACCGAAGACTTCTAAAAAGCTAAGTACCCTGTTGGGGACTCTTTCTTGCCTCAGCCGATGTCAGAAAAAGTGAATAACTGTTTAACTTGTGGGAAACAAATACCTCATAAAGATTTCCACTCTTACTGCTTACCTTGTTTAGGCCCAGACCACGACGTAGCAGCTTGTCTAGCCTGTGCTTCTTTTAACCGACGGACGCTTAGACGTCGGTCGGAATTTGCTGAGGAGTTTTTCGGCTCCGATTTTGCTTACATTATGCCGTCGGATCCTCCGACTACGCAAATATCTAAAAAGCGCAAGGAAAAGGACTGACACTCGCGGTCCGCGGTTTCGGCCGAAACCGCGGTTAAGCCAACCGCGAGTGTCTCGGTTTCGGCTGAAACCGAACAAGCGGTTCTTCCTTCAGCCGAAAACTTACCTCCTACCGAGGCCTCTTCTAACCTGGTGGAATCGGCTTCGGAAATCCCATCTGCTGTTGCAGTTTCTCAGGAATTATCTGACACTATTCCCTTGGATATTTCAACCCCTGCACGTGGAGCTGCTAGGCCACCTGCAACCATGTCCATTAAGGCCTTTAACAGGGCTAAAACAGCTAAAGCTACTAAATCTGTGCCTGCTAAGACCCCCTCTCACAGGCCTAGCTCTAGTTCACAAATGCTTAGTCTAGCAGAGGATCTCATTTCTTTAATCCGGGGATCCCAACCTCACCCAGACAGGGCCTCTCACCCACCTCCAGAGAAGAGGCCTAGAGCAGAGCCCCCTGAGCCAGTTTCTACAGATGATTACTCTGATGATTCAGATAATACAAACCCAGAGGCTCCTTTCTTCCCTTATGAAGACTCTGATGCTGAAGAGTCCATCCCTTCTGCCTCTCCGCCTGAGGAATTTTCCTTTGGGGAAACCTTGCATGCTATGAGGGAACAATTTCAGTGGCAGGGCCAGGATTTTTCAGATTCTAGAAAAAGGCTTAGAACTTTTCTGCATTTGCCACAACATAGGCCTTTAGCCATACCTCCAGTTCTTTCTGTTGTAGATGATGCATTTAATGATGCTTGTACTGCTCCTGATTCACTACCTCCGGCCCCTGCTAAGCCCGATAGGTACTACAGGGTCCCGGACACGCATTACCATTTGTATAAGGCTCCTTTTGCAGATCCCGAGACTATCTCCCAGGGACCTAAGGCTGTAGCAGCTACCTCTGCCAAAACCCTCCCTCTGAAAGGGAATCCAGGTCCTTAGAGATGGGGTAAAAAAGTTTACACTTCTGCTACTCTTTCAGCTAGGGCCTTGAACTGTCAGTTCCACATGATCCAGTATCAAGAATTTATGCTAGACCAGTTAACCAAAAAGCTGTCCTCGGATGAACCAGTAGACAAAAAATCTGTTCAGGAAATGGTACATAACATTCAGCAAGTCAGTAACCATTCCTTAAAATGCGGCTATGATGCACTGGAGGCTTCCTTTAGATCAGCCATGACTGGCACAGTTATCAGAAGGCATGCATGGTTAAAAGAGCAGGCCTTACCAGACCATGTCAAATCAAAACTACTAGATGCTCCCATGGACAAGATCAATTTGTTTGGCTCTCCTGCACAACAGGTGCTGAAGAAGATGGAAGAGAAGGCAAAATCTGTCCAAACAGTGAAAGATTTCTTACAGGTCCAACCTCCAAGGTTTAGCAGGAATTGGCCCTCCAAGAATTGGTCCTTTCCAGACTCCTCCAGAGCTCAGAGAGGCAGGAATAAGCGTTCAAGAGGCAGAAGCCAATCCAGGGGTGCCTACAGGGGACGCCAGTGGCAGGGTAACAACCAGAGGTACAGCCACAGACACAGCCACCACCACTACTACAGGACAATCACAGTGACTCGGCTCTGGCACCGCCTACCAGGGAACAACTAGAAGCACCCTTAGGCGGGAAGCTAGCTTTATTTTCAGTAAACTGGCATTACATCACAAGAGACAAGTGGATTTTGCAGACAATAGACCAAGGTTACAGGTTTCACTTCCATACTCTACCAGGGAAGAGAGGAATGCCAAACCTACCTCCAAATCAAAAGGCAGAAGCTCTAAAACAAATAACTCCATTATTAAGGATGAGAGCTGTGGAAAAGGTACCATCTATGGAGCAAGGACAGGGATTTTACTCCAGACTATTCCTGGTACCAAGAAAAGAAAGCAAAAGAGGCCTATTCTCGACCTGTCCGCTTTAAACACATTCCTCATTGTTCCAAAATTCAAAATGCTGACCCTACAGCAGCTTCTTCCCATGCTGGGCAAGGAGTCTTGGCTGGTAACTCTAGATCTCAAGGAGGCATACCTGCACGTCCCCATCCGACCAAATTGCAGAAGATACCTCAGATTTCTTGCAGGATCAGAGCATTATCAATTCTCAGCATTGCCCTTTGGCTTATCTACTGCGCCCAGAGTGTTCACGAAATGCCTGGCATCAGTAATTGCTCATTGCAGGCTTCAGGGAATCCAAATCTACCCTTACCTGGACGACTGCCTGATACAAGCGGACAACAAAAACAAGCTAGCAGAAGACTTGCAAAGGGTCATTTACCTACTACAAGCCCTGGGATATACAGTCAATATAAAAAAGTCAAGGCTGATACCATCCCAAAAGATAACCTTTTTGGGTGCGGAGCTGGACACATCCAAACAAATGGCATTCCTAACAGTAGAAAAACAGGAGCAACTCCCTCTCTACTTCTTGGCATTAACAAAGCAGGACCATCTAACAGCAAGAAAAGTCCTGCAAGCCTTGGGCTTCATGGCATCCTGCATAATATTGGTTCCACATGCCAGACTGCATATGAGAAAGTTACAGTGGTACCTAAGGAATTTATGGTCTCAACACAAGCACAGCCTAGAAACTCAAATTCCAATAATTCCATGCCTGAAGCAAGAATTCCAATGGTGGGCTCAGGCCTGTCAATCAAACAAAGGATTGCCCTTCCACAACACTCAACCAAGCCAAACCATCACAACGGACGCCTCAGACCTCGGTTGCGGGGCCCACATGCTGGACAAGTGCATACAAGGTTTATGGACTCAAGACCAGCTGCACCTACACATAAATCTAAAGGAAATGCTGGCAGTAAAACTGGCAATTCAGACATTCAGACCATTTCTTCGACAAGGTCATCTGATGATAAGGACAGACAACACCACAGTTATGTGGTACATCAACAAACAGGGAGGCACACATTCGTACCCTCTATGCCGGATGGCAATGGACCTCTGGAATGTGGCCCTGAGCTACAACATTCAGTTACAAGCAATTTTTGTACCAGGAAAAGAAAACATTCTAGCAGACATATTAAGCAGAACTACAATGGATGCCCACGAATGGATGCTGCATCCGGACATCTTCAAAACCATTACAAGAAAATGGGGACTCCCAGAAATAGACTTATTTGCATCCCCACACAATCACCAACTAAAGAAATTCTGCACAAGGACGTACCACCCACTTGCTTGGAAGGTGGACTTACCTATCTTTCAGTTGGAAAAACCTGACAGCATATGCATTCCCACCACTTCCTTTGATGCACAAGGTGCTATTGAAGATCAAAGAGGACCGTCCAAGGATCATTCTGATAGCTCCAGACTGGCCAAGACAACATTGGTACCCATTACTGAGGAGCATGTCTCGGGAACAAATATGGCCCCTGCCCCTAGTTCCCTTGCTGTTAACACAGAACAACTACAACACCCTGCATCCAAACCTGAAAACACTGCAGCTGACTGCCTGGAACATTGCATAAGACCAGTTAACCCAAATCTATCCCAAAGGGTTAAAGACATTATCTTGGAGGCTCGCAGACCCTCAACAAGGAAAAATTATTCAGCAAAATGGAAAAGATATCTCATTTGGAGTACTGCAAAAGGAGAAAATGTGTCACTGGTAAACATAGCCAACATCCTGGAATACTTGGCAGAGCTCTTCCACAAAGGCCTGTCCTATTCTTCCATTAAGATCCATGCATCAGCTATTTCAGCAGAATACGACTTGGATCCTCCAGTCTTCTCACATCCTCTGCTCAGGCAGTTTCTGAGAGGAATTAAAAATGTAAAACCACCTAGGAAGCCACCATTGCCAGCATGGGACTTGAACTTTGTGCTAGAAAAATTGACACTCCCTCCTTTCGAACCAGCAGCAACAGCAGAATTACAATACTTATCATGGAAAACTGCTTTCCTGCTTGCAATCACTTCAGCAAGAAGGGTGTCTGAGCTACAGGCATTAATGGCAGTACAGCCCTTCCTGATCTTCCATCAAGATAGTGTCCATGAGAACAAATCCTACTTTTATGCCTAAGGTGGTCTCCAGAGTATCTTTAAATCAGGCTATCCACCTACCTACATTCTTCCCCAACCCACAGAACAGGGGAGAAAGACTGTTGCATACCTTGGATGTACATAGACAATTACGCTACTACCTGGACAGGACCAAGGGCAAGAGGAAAACTGACCAGCTACTGGTAGCATATGCAACAGGAATGGAAGGAAAAGCAATTTCAAAACAGACAATCTCTAAGTGGATAGGAAATTGCATTAGATTTTGTTACTCCTACCATGGAAAGAAAACTCCAGAAAACATCAGGCCTCACTCTACAAGGGCTACAGCCACTACCACAGCTTTTCTACGAGGAGTGGCTACCAAAGACATTTTAGAGGCTGCTACTTGGAGCTCCGTGCATACATTTGCCAAGCATTATAATTTACCTTTTATACTCTAGATCCCGAGCTGGTTTTGCCACTGCTGTTTTGCAAGGGATCCTAACTACACCATAATTTCATTTCTCCTCCTCCCCCAGTTTGGCTATGGTATTCTACCCATTTGTAAGGACTGCAGATGCATCCTTGAAGGACATAGTACAGTTTTGTACCTACCATAAATGTAGATGTCCGATAGGAATGCATCTGCAGTCAGGATTACCCACCTTCCTTCCCTTCTGTGGTACTCCTAGGGTATTTGCCCATCTTGTAGCTAGCTGGGGGAATCTATTATGGTGTATTTGTATGTATATATGTACATACATGCTTATTTTTTGTTTGCTCGCTTCTATTTGGAATCATTTGCATTTATCCAAATTTAGCCTTCCTAGAGGGCACCTGGCATCTGGGGCAAGAAACACTGAGGAAAATGGCGTCGGCTGATGCCTTTATACCCGAATAACTGCAGCTATGACGTCGGGTGAAGTGCGACACCAGCCGAGGCCAGACCCAGACTTTGGAATCCGGCCGACCAAAGGGCTGCCTGACAACAGGACAACCCATTTGTAAGGACTGCAGATGCATTCCTATCGGACATCTACATTTATGGTAGGTACAAACCTGTACTTTCTCTGCACTGCCCTTTGGCTTATCTACTGCGCCCAGGGTCTTTACAAAGTGCCTGGCTCCAGTAATTGCATATTGCAGACAAAGAAATATTCAAATATATCCATGCCTGGACGATTGTTTAATTCAGACAGAAAACAAAGACACTCTTCTAAACCATGTGGCATTTGTAAAAAGGGTTCTAACTTGTCTATTGTACACTATAAACGAAAAGAAATCACAACTGGTACCCTCTCAAAAAATTACATTCCTGGGTGCAAGCTTGAATACAACTGCCTAGATGGCTTTCCTTACGCTAGAGAAGCAAATTCAATTGGTAACTTACTTCACAGAGGTGGCCACAAAAACCCTGCTTTCTGCAAGGCAAATACTGCAAGCCTTGGGATTCATGGCCTCCTGCATTCTTCTAATTCCGTATGCAAGACTGCATATGTGGAAACTTCAGTGGTACTTAAAAAGTCTGTGGAGTCCGCATTGTCACAGCCTGGGAACAATGATTCCTTTCATACCTTGCCTGCAACTAGAGTTCCTATGGTTGGCAGAGGCCTGCCTCCAAAACAAGGGACTGCCATTCACACCATCCCCTGCCGCCCAAACCCTAACTACAGATGCATCAGACTATGCTTGGGGGACACATCTGGCAGGGAAGTGCATTCAGGGCAAATGGAGCCCAAACCAAATGCACCTTCATATCAATCAAAAAGAAATGCTAGCTGTACAGAATGCAGTGACAGCCTTCAAGGACTACCTTCATCCAGGACAACTAATGATAAAGTCAGACAACACCATGGTTATGTGGTACATAAACAAGCAGGGAGGTACACACTCTTACCCCCTTTGCAGACTAGCCATGGCATTGTGGAGCATGGCCTTGACCTATCAAGTACAACTACAAGCACAATTCCTGCCAGGAAAGCTGAATACACTGGCAGACCAACTAAGCAGAAATCTCATGGACCCACACGAATGGAAACTGGAACCACAGATTTTCAACATGTTGACATGCAAATGGGGGAGCCCAGACATAAATCTTTTTGCCTCACCCCAGAACTATCAGTTGGACAAATTTTGCACAAGAATTCATAAAAAAAAAAAGGCCTGGAAAGTGGATGCTCTATCCTTCAGCTGGAAAAACCTATCTGTCTATCCCTTTCCCCCTCTGCCTGTGCTCTCCAAAGTTCTACTAAAAGTCAAACAGGACAAACCAAAAATGATTTTGATTGCTCCAGACTACCCTCGGCAACACTGGTATCCACTCCTGCGCAATGTGTCACACATTCCACCGTGGCACCTGCCTCGGACACCTTACTGTCTCAGCAGAGCAACCAAATTCTGCACACTCGGCTCCAAACTTTGAATCTTGCAACGTGGCTAATCGCCTAAATTCACCCTTAGCATCCCTCAGCAAACCTGTGATGGATGTAATTTTGGAGGCGAGAAGGCCTAGTACTAGAAAATCTTATGCTGACAAATGGAAAAGATTCTGTGCCTGGAATCAGTCTCAAGGGATAAGCATAGCAGTGCCCAACATTCCTCAGATTTTGTAATACTTAACTGAGATGCTTCACAAGGGCCTGTCCTTTTCTTACGTAAAAATCCATGCCTCAGCCATTTCAGCTCATTACAGCACAGAACCTCCCCTCTTCTCTCATCCTCTGCTAAAGCAGTATCACAGAGGGGCCAAAAACTTAAGACCACCCAGGAGAGCTCCAACCCCTGCCTGGGACCTAAATTTTGTATTGGAGAAGCTCACTCTCCCTCCTTTCGAGCCAACTGCTAATGCAGACTTAAAATTTCTCTCCTGGAAAACATCTTTCCTTTTAGCAGTCACTTCAGCTAGAAGGATTTGCGAATTACAGGCTCTTATGGCAGTGGAGCCTTTCATCATTTTTCATGTGGACACGGTGTCTCTCAGGACTAATCTATCCTTCATGCCTAAGGTGGTATCCATTGTGAATCTTAATCGGACCATTCATTTGCCAACTTTCTTTCCCAATCCACAGAACAAGGGGGAGCGGATTCTGCATTCATCGGATGTACACAGACAACTTAGATTTTCCTTAAACAGGACAAAATCTCTAAGAAAATCTGAGCAACTGCTGGTGGCATTTGCTGCAGGGGCAGAGGGAAAGGCTATTTCAAAGCAAACCATTTCCAAATGGATAAGCCATTGTATTTGTTTCTGCTATATGCACCATGGAAAAACCATTCCCCGGGGATCAGATCCCATTCCACCAGGGTTGCATCTAATTCAACAGCCTTTCTCAGAGGTGTTCCTACCAGGGAGATTCTAGAAGCTGCTACCTGGAGCTTAGTTCATACATTCACCAAACATTACCATTTACCACTTTTCTCTAAATCCAGAGCTGGCTTTGCCACTGCTGTCCAGCAGGGCCTTATATAGCTGATCCTAATGCTGTATAATTCCCTTCACCCAACCATAGCTTTGGGAATCTACCCAAATGTAATGACTGCAGCAGTGAAGCACGAAGAACATAGTACAGTTGTGTATACTTACCATAAATGTAGATGTAGAGTGTATTCACTGTTGCAGTCCTGGTTACCCTCCCTCCAGCCCCCTATTTTTCTCTGGCTATACCTCTACTTTCTTTCACTATACTTAAAAGCCTTTTTGGTGCATTTGCTTTTGGGATTGGAGGTATATTTTTTTGTTTTTAATTTTATTTGCTCCCCATTTGGGGGGGCACCTGACATCTGGGGCAAGAAAAACTAATGTAATGCCGTTGGCTGCATGTTTTATACCCCCAATGACCTGATGTCATAGAAGAAGGGACAGCAACCGATGCAGGACCCAAGACTTTGTTAATCAGTCCGACTGAGGGCAACCTGCCAGCAGATAACCCAAATGTAATGACTGCAACAGTGAATACACTCTAACATCTACATTTATGGTACGTGTACACAACTGTACTTTAAGCAAGTCCCCCATTCCACTTAAAACGCGTTCCTTTTTCTCAGTCTTTGCCCTGAGAACAGAAAGCATCAGGAAAGAAAAGCAAAGCAGTACCCTGTCTAAACTCCTTACAAAGTAATCGGGAAGGGTAGACTGCTAAAACACGATCTTGGTGGTAGGTTTATAAAACGAGTAAGGGTTTGCACATGTTAGGATTTGTGGCTAGCGTGCTCGAAAGCAGCTAATCTGTTGGAAGTGTGAGCGTCTGTCTGTCTAACATTGTACGCTATGACTACCCACACTCCTTTCAGGCCAACGTACATGTATACATGCAGTCACTGTGATCGCTCGCTGAATTCAATGCTTGACGTCTTTCAAGCACGCTAGCCACAAATCCTCAAATTTGAACCCTTACTCATTTCACAAAGCCACCACCAACATCCCATCCCAGAAGAGTTTTTCACAGTCTAACCTTCCAGATTACACTCCCTTGTTATTGTTTGAGTAAAAGACAAGAAAGTCCAGCACATCGGAAATAGTGGTTGCGATAACACTTAAGTACCGATAAAACTTTGGGTAGTCATAAATACTACAGTTGTTCCACTAAAGTAGTTACATGTCTTGCTCTTTTTATATAGGGAAGATGAAAAGCCCTTTAAGAAAACATGTTATGAATACCTGAATGATCTGTCTAGGGCAGTTGAAACCAATGCCCTATACAAACACTTAAACATGGAAAAGCTTTACTTTTTTTTTTCTCATTTTTTTTTCTGGAAGATTTACCAATTGACTCAAGGGAAGGTGTTAGTAGGAGACCAAAACAGAATTTCAGGAGTTGTTTTGGCAGTTAACTGTAGGGGCATCTATTGAATGTTTCTATAGGGCCTGAAGTGAGGACAGCTAGATTTTAATTCATTGTGGCTGTGCTGGCCTCTTTTATATGCTTCTTTCATATGTTTCCTTTATATATTTCTTTCTACATTATGCAATTTTCACATGATCTTTACATTATTTCTTTTTGACACGTTTTATTGTTTTCATTGCTTTTATACATTTTTTTGCGTTAAAACACACATTAGAATATATAGTGTTTTAAGAGCATTTTTAAAAGATTGTAAGTTAAGGAACTGGTGATTTATTTGAGAATTTATTGAAGTATGTATATGGTAACTTTTAGAATGTTCATTTCATTGTGATTTAACTCCTGAGTTAATGGAATGATTATGCATCAATTGATCAATGGTAGCATTTTTAACTTTTTATAAAGGTAGTAGCAGTGAATTATTATTGGTGAGTAAAAATAAAAGCACTTGACTAAAACTTTTTGGCGATTTACTGAAATTTTGCTTTTATGATTATTGTGAAGTGGTTGTTCACCTTGGAGCTCTTGGTGCATGACCCTGGTATGCCTGCAGGATTTCTTGCTGGTTTGACTGTTCCTGCTATTCTGCTTTTTTGGGTTTATAATCTGAATAAAAAAAAAACATCCTGAGTAACACATCACTGCAGCTGTACTTCCCACTTTCTTCTTCCTTACAAGTAAAACGCTAATTAAGTCCTTGGAGTTGAGAAAATCAGTAATAATGCCTGGACACCATGGACTCTACAAGAATTACATTAGAGACAGAGAGCATTGTGAAGTTGGGTCACAGAAGTGCTAAGTTATACCACAGTCTTGACATAGTAAGGTGCTGTTTGAGTTCTGCAGGTTGTATCTATATGTTCACCAAGCCTGATCATGACTGTTTTATAGACTGTATGCTGCTTCTTTCCTAGTGTGAAAGTGAGGGTTTTAACTGAATGGTACCTTCTAACTGCCTGTTTTGTGTGTGAAATTATGTCCATAAAAGAACTTGTGCACTGGGGGATTTTACATTAATGGCAGTTCTTAATCTAAGAGTACCCTAGCCCCACTGTATTATTTTTTTTTTTTTGCCGCTCTGTAATGTCACCTGGACAGTATTTTGGAAGTGAGCAGCAGCTTTTTTAAACATAGTACTGTCGCCAGGGTTTGACAAAATATTGAACATGTAATGCCCTGTATTAGAATTCTGATAACATTAGATGTGACTATATGGAGTTAAATCAAGCCGTGAGAGATGTAAAAACTTTAATAGGACTCCAATGACATAGCTGCTGATGAAATAAAGCACTGAGAGGTCAAGTGAAACTGGTTAAGAATGAATGCATAATGAAGTCTTGTTAGGTCAGGGGTCACACGTTACCAGTAAAGAACTGGGGTTTCTTGATCCACATTTCCACACCCTTTTCAGCGTCACTGCACTTAAACTGCTGTTCAGAATTAGAAATGCTAACATTCTGGCTGTTTGGCCTATCCCGTTGATCTAAGGCCGAGTGCAAAGATATAAAACTTGTATAGCTACTGTTAATAGCACATTTCTTAGCTGTAGCTGTCTGACTCCTCAGTATTTATGTGAACAAATGTGACATTTGTAGCCATGAATAAGTCTGAAGCCAAGGAAGGACTCTGCTTATAAATAGTTTTTTGGGCGGGGTGCATTCTTGGGAAAATGACTAGCAAAGCAGAATATTCTTACCCAGGAGTATTCAGCCATGCTTAAATAATGTTGACAGCTGTCTGCTTTTGGCGAATGTCTTCGTGGTTAAGGGTTAATGTAGACTAGCTTTTTAAAGTGGCCCTTTGAGAGTCTTCAAAAGTTACAGATGTGTAAGCTTCAAGCATAACATTTGATGTAGCATCTGTAATTAGTCAGTCCATTATGTGCTTGGGAACAGTACACCAGTCTTGACATAACTATGGAAAGAATGTCAGATGTATTTCTTCCACGTTCGTTTAGCACTGTTTGTCTGAATTCACAGTGCATGTGTTTCATGAAGTTGTCTTTGTTGCAGTTAGCATTTTGATTTGCTGGTGGCAGCCCCTTGGTGAATTTTATTAACCTCATTAAGTGTTTACAACAATATAAATGCTAATTCTCTCTGTTTGCTTTTTACGGCTGTATCATTGTACAGTAAGTTGATGAAGTGTGACCAGGATACTATTTAGTCTGGATCAATTGGCTTATTCTTTTCCTGTAACTTTCAACAAAACTGCCATTGGTTTCTTCCTTTTGACTGGGTAGATTAGAAGTTTGTATTAATTGCTTCCTCGTTTTCATTCAGCATTCAAAAGGCTGTCCTCATTTTCCCTCTTTTCCACCACAGGGTGGCCATACATTATGTCCGAAAAGAATTGTTGCTAGGGATCTCGAGTTAAAGTACCTTTTCTCGTGAAATGTCTTCCGTGACTGTAATGTTTCTGCAGTGCAGGCTGCATCTTTATAAAAAAAACAAAAAAAAAAAACTGTACTTCTCAGAAATCAACAGGCATCTTTAAAATGTTGTGACTGCTTTAGGTGTGAAAGTAATTTTATAAATTTACACTACTGCAGAAATAGTAGCATTTTTTTTTTTTTTTTGTAAATTGTAACTAATGTCGTCATAGGTATTAACTGCTTTCTTAAACTGCACAGTGCTTTAATTTTGGTTCCATACTTACAGGCGTGATTTCTTTTCTGTCCTAGACAATAAATGGCAATATGTATGTACTGTAACCAGTAAGATGTGATAGAACTGGTTTATCTTCCTCTACCCCTAGGACTAGGGACTGGCAGGACTCTGTCAGCTTGGCATCTGAAACTTTCCGAGCTATAAAACCCCTCCTTATCCATAAGCTGATGCATGAAAAGGCATCTTTCTATCATGTCTGTAAAAGGCCACAGGCTTGCAGTTTTAATTGTCAGAGTTTCAGTTAATTTAATATTTCTGACCGTGGTTTCAGTTATTTTTCCACCTCATCTTTTCTCCCAGTTACTTCAGACCACAATTTTCAGTTTGAAGGCCATTATTTGAAAGTTTAACTTGCCTGCTCCAGTTTCCATCAGGTTTCATAATGTTCTCGCTGTTAGATTGCTTCACTGATGTTTTGTTTCTTTACTGTTTAGCTGCGTTCATTGTTTCTTTACTGTTTAGCTGGGTTCATAATTTCTGAACTCAGGGCTACTAATCGAGGAGAATTTTTCTAGTTCATAGGTTGGTACTAGGCTATCAGCCCTAGGGCCTATACAAGCCTAGCCATAACAATTCCCTGGCTATTTCTTCCCACACTATTTACTTCCCTGGACCCCTGTGTAGCAGGTCAACTGACGTGATCCCCGGGGTGAATTTCCTTTCTCCCATCCAATCGTCAATGTTCCTTTTGAAGAGGGCTAAAGAGGCACTCTGCTTGACATGTATGGGCAATTTATTCCAGAGTCTGGGGAGTCTCTGGGTCAGAAACCTATCTTTCCAGCATGTTTTGTTTATTGTGATGACAAGGTTTAGATCCCTGGATCATGTGGCTCTGAGGGATTGGGATTTCTTTAAGTGTAGCATGTTCAACAGCTCTATTACACTGCATGTATGTTGGTTGCTTTGGAATCTGCCATTACCTATCTTGGTGTTTGTAGCTGTACTTTGAGCTTCTAATATGGAATACTTATTTTTAATATTGCCTTTTTTTGTGTGTGATTTTTGGTACAGCTGAGCCTATTAGTTTGGCACTCTCACCAGCCTTGTTTTGCCTTTGTCAGTTATGACTTTATGTTGAAAAGGCTCACTATCTCTAAACATGGAAAGTGTATTTGTGAGATTGCCTTGTATAGCCCTAAATGCTTATCAGTGGGTTATAGCTGTGTTTGTTGTTTCTACCCTGGAATGTGTGTGTTTGAGGTTCTCTTTCATGTGCCTAAAAGATTCTTGGTATAATGGAAACAGTTCTCAGTGTGAACCCCCTCTTTCCAGTCCTGTTCCTGCTTCAGTGTCTGATTTGGCTGCATGTTGATATGGCTTTTGCAATACTGTGCTTCATGTTAACATTAACCCTGGCTCTAGTTCAGATATCCTTTATCATGAGGGTCAGATTTTTATTTGGCATTAATGTGACTGTTTATCATATTGATCACTGTTGCAGTAGCCTCAGCTATATTGAGTCAACTCTCCTGCCAAGAATGTAACAACCAATCAACTTCCTAAGCTTCAGGGCACCTTCTGTGCACCCAAACTGTCAGGCAGCTTGAGCTAAGTTGACTAAGACGCATTTGGGTGCCAATCCCCTTCAGAGCTTTATTGCCGCTGAAGAGTACGCTGCTGTCAGGCTTTCGATGATCAAAAGTTTACTTGTGCTGTTTCTTTGCTGTGCAGATGAGTTCCGTTTGGGGTAAAGAAACTTCCATTTAATAATTTTGCTTCTTTTTACTTTCCTCTTCAGGAAAGTTATTTTAAAGCTAGGAGTTTGTGTGTTAACAGACTATCACAAGGCTGGAATGTACTGTGTACTTTTAAACAGAAATGATCTTTTTTTCTGTCAATTTAAAGGTTTGTTTAAAGCAAGTGAAAAACATATTTTCTATGGAGAAATTGTATTTTTCTTTATGGGGCTGGCATTGTGTTTTAAATTACATTTTACTGTGTTTGGAGAAAAAGTGGCTTTTAAAGAGTTTTTATTTTTATCAGCATTTTCTGCTTGGGTTCCTTTGTCAGTTTGTGTACGACTCTGCTACTACTTCAAAGACTATGGCCACAGGTACTGTTTTGAGAAGGATTGCATGGCTTTGGTCTTAGACCCTCTCAGTTAACAGTTATGGAATAGACTGTACGTTTCATGGTTGGTCCTTCTTCCAGTCACAAAAAGAAAATGTTAAGCAAACCATATCAGGCTTCCAATTTGCTTCAGCTGCAGGTGTATGACTCTGCTATGGCCATTTGCTGTACCTCAGACCACTCATATTTTACCCCAAATCCCTCTGGTGTAACACCTACAGCCATTATGGATTGGGGGTTAGCTGTGTCATCTGCAGCTGTTGGGGTCCCCTCATTGGGTAAGGGAGAGCCACTCTTGTCTCCTGGGAGAGGGAACAGAGGAGGCTTCCCAATTTTGTCAGAATTCCTACTGAAGCTGCAGCTGCCACTAATGACACTTGGTCCCATTTTGCCTGTGAAAAAGAAGTAGAAAATTAAGCATGTATCTACTTCTCAAATTTCCTGGCTCAGGGTTTAATGTAGGCTATTGATCTTTTAAGTTAGTTTCTAGTTAAAGAAAGAGGGTTGCTTCCTTTCCTGAAGAGATTAAAGATTCTGAATCTTGACAGGAATATGAAGGGACAGATGGAGTTTTCTCCTCAGATTTCTGAGTCAGACTTGGAGGAGAGCTTGGTTTCTGATTCTCCCTGTGAGGGTTTCTCTTTCTCTAATACTTTCTAGAATGTGCCAGTGTTTTCAGTGCGGGAACACTGAAGTTTTTCAGTCCATCAGAAAATACTACGAGCTGTTACAGAAGGAATTTCTAGAACCTGCACCAATTCCTCCAGTTTGTCTGCTTTGTAGGATGTGTGTTACTGGCAGACGTTTTCCTGACAGTCAGCCAGCTGCTCCTTAAAAGGCTGATAGGGTATATAAAGTTCATCAAGCTTAAGTTTTTTACACTGGTTCCAAACCTGATCCAGCAGCCATAGCTTTAGTTAATCCTTCTGCTGCTATACACATGACCATTTCCAGTCCTACTATTACTGATTATTGCTAAGTATAGAAAAAGTGTATGGTTCTGTAACTTTGAATTTTCTGACTAATTTTGAAAGTTTGAGGAATGTTTTGTTTGCATTTTCTTAGGAGGGAGAAAACTGCTTAAAATAGTTTCTTCTATTCAAGTCTGCACTCATTGGTTACACTGTGTGTCTGACTCTGATACTACTACAAGGAATGTGGGCACTGGTACTGTTTTGAGGAGATTTGCATGGCTGTGTTCTCAGTACCTCCCAGATGATCAAAATTAGATTTTAAATTAATTCTCATTTGGAAAGAGATTTAGTATTTGGTCCTTTTGCTGCAGAGATGATCAAAAAGTGTGGTGAAAAGGATAAGCTGATAAAAGTAATCTCTAAGATTTTCATCCCTCCTTTTTCAGATTTTCCAAAGGGTTCTCGAACTCCATCCAGTTTTGGCAAGAAACAAATTGCAGATAAACAGAAGTGGCAAGGGAGTTCCAAGAAAAGTTATGAAAACTTCCTAAACCAGGGACAGTCTAAGTCAGAATGACTAAGAATTTTTTCCCACCTCCAAATCCTGACACTGCTTTTTATGTTCCAGAAAGTCTGAACAACAGATGAATTCAGATGTATGGGTTCAGAAGATCATTCATCATAGTTATAGCTGGCAGTGGAAGGAAATGCCTCCTTTCCCGGGATTAATTCTTTATCCTCCAGACAAGATGCCCTTATTTCCACCTGTCCATCACATGCTGCCCCAGGGAGTGATAGAACCATTTCCCCTTCCCAGGTGGGAAAGGGGGATTTATTCATGGACGTTTTGTGCCAGAGAAAGACCATGCTTGGAGACCAGCTCTAGATCTTTCTTTCCTAAACCTGTTTGATAGTGCCCAAATTCAAAATGTCACTTCACAACCCATTACCTTTTCCTCGTTCAAGTTTCTTGATAACACTATTTTTAAAAGATACTTATCCACACCCCTGTCCATCCAGATTTCAGGTATTGCTTAAGGTTGTGTGCATCTGGATCACATTAATGGTTTTCTGCCTTACCCTTTCAGAACACTCTCTTGGTGCAGTGGGTAGTCCTAAGTGTCTTGCTCCAGTTATAGCTCATTGTTGGCTACAGGTTGTCCATCTTTGCAGGGTCTTTTTCAAAGTGTCAAGCTAAAATTCCAAGAGAACATTCAAAAGTGGATCATGAGTCCATCTCACAGGATTGTGTTTCTTGGATGTCAACAAACACCGTAATTGAAAGAGTTTTTCTTCCACAGGAAAAAAAAAATAGATAGTTATCTAGATCTCATTCTAGGGTTTTACAATCAGACTTCGGCCACTGCAAGGAGAATACCTCAGGATTTGGGGTGTCATGTTTTCTATGATTCTCGTGATAATCACTGGCAAGGCTGCACATGAGAAAGATTCAGTGGTATCTGAAGTCTCTTTGGTCCCAGCATAAACACTTTGTCTTTTCAAATACTAGTGGTGGGGTTTGTCAGAAAATAAATCATTTGGTGGGGACAACCGATATCCCTAAACACTGGTGTCCCCTTCTCCCATGTTCCACAGCAGTCAGTCACTATGGATGCCTTGGACTTTGTCTAGGGAGCAGTTTCAAGAGGGGCCAAAGACAGATGCAAACACATACGTATGAAAGAGATGCTTGTCCTGTTCAATGTACTCCACTCTCTGAATCATCTTTGGGCCCTAGAACTACTTCATGTTGATGCAGACAATACCATAGCCATTTGGTATATTAATAAGCAAGGGGGAACCAGGTCATAACCCCTTTGCAGGCTAGCCATATTAGCACAAGCAGTCTCCACAGGCATCCTACATTCTGTGAGAGCAATATCGCATGGCAGATGAGCTGAGAAGGAGAAGGACAGACCCTTGTGAATGGAAAATAGGTAAGAGTATTCTGAGATTTGATCCATCTGTAGAGAGTTCAAGTAGATCTCTTTGCCTGTTCTCTGAACAATCAGCTGGCAAAATTCTGCTCCGGGACTACATGCAAGAAGGCCTGAAAGATGGATGCCTTTTCTGTGGTTCCTCCTTTTGGAACTAGCCATGGGCAGTTACCACAAGCTTCCTCATAGACTAGATCTACTCGCACAAGAACAGGAGTGTTTGATGCATCCTAAACTCAATCAATTTCAATTGACTGCCTGTATGATATGGTATTAATTTGTTTTAGGCACATATTTATTGAAGATGTGCAGCAGATACTAATGGAGGCAAGAAAACCTGCTGCTATTAAATCATATTATCAAATTGCAAAGGTTTTCTGGTTAGTACCAACAACATATGTAGCACCCATTTAGGGCAAGTTTTTTCTCTGGTCTCACAATATTTGTGTGAGTTAATATCCTATGGCCTTTCTTACTCCTATGTCAAGGGTCGTTTATCAGCCATTTCAGAGTGCCTGCCCATGGACCCTCTTTCAGTGCAATCTCATGTCAATCTTTTTTGAAAGTGGTTTTGTACAAGAGGCCTCCAAGAAAACTGGTAGCCTCTCCTTGGGATCTTATTTTTTTGATAGAGGGTAACACTTGGTCCATTTGAACCAGTTATTGCTGACGATGTTCGTAATGTAGAAAACAGTTTTACAGATTGTTGTGACATCTGCTAGAAGAGTATCTGAGTTGCAAGCTCTTATTATGAGCCACCCTACCTGATTTTCCTTGGGACAAGGGTTACAAAGCCCAGGAATATCTGTGCCTGTAGATTTGAGGCCATGGAGGATTCCCAGTCTATATAGAGAGGTAATTAAAGTCTCCCTTGAGCAGAGTGTTTGGTTGGATGACCAGTGTCTCCAGCAGGTCCAAGTATGCATTGTGAGCTTCTTGGGGCATGGAGTGTGACCTATAGCTGGCTAGGTTATGGTATAGGATTAGCTCTATGGTGACCTGCATGTAGAGTACGTCGTACTGTTTGACCGCCCTAAAAGTATGCTGGTTATTGATGTATATTGAGATACCTCCACCTTTAGCCCTTGTCTCTGCAGTTACTGGTCAAAAAGTGTGGAAGGCAGTGAAATTTTGCACTGCTGGGGTACTTGTGACACTTTAAACCATGTCTCAGTAACTGCACAGATGTCTATATTCTTGGGTATGAAGAGGGCTTGGAGGGATTTTATTTAAACTCCTGACATTGAGCAGTAACACATTGAGATTAATCTGAGTTGATTTTGCAGTGTTTGTAGATTTGTCAGTTTGACATTGCCTAAAAAAGGCACTGTGGGGGGTAGATGGCCAGTATTTATAAGTCTAGAGGGGAAAGGTGCAGACTATCCTTGGCAAAGCCACATGGTTTGTTAACCATGTTCTCCCAAGCTGACAAATAATAGATCCCATTAGAATTATACCAGAAAGACAGCCAGTTGTTGAAATCCATCATATTTTGCTTTTATTGTGGTATCATCCTCTGTGATTGTAACATACTGCTCAATGCTAGGCTCATACCATTCTGAGATATGCAGTCTGTAGAGCTCCATAATGTCTCTGTTCTTGTAGTCCAGGGAGGTGCATCTTAGGACATTTACACCTACATGGAGTATGATGGAATCTTGATTGTACCTGTAATGTAATGACTTGAATGCATGTGCCATTCAGTGGATCCAGGTAAACCACTAACAGTTATCTTTCTTGTTTTTAATTAAAAAAAAAAAAAAAAAAAACTTTATGAAATTATCGCTTATGACATAGGCAATCATACATTAATATAAATGAGAGCAAACCATATTGATATAATTGTATTTACAAACATTGCATCACTTATCTATCCAGTCACTGTCAGTCAAACATTACATATCTCATTTCAAATCCTGCCTTCTTTCAAAACTCTTTCCTTGTCTGCATGTACTGTTCCCACAATTTCCATTTTTTTTGTATGTAATTTGCTCCCACCCTTTTCTAAAGATTCCATTTTCATTTTTATCTCTGTTACTGTATTCACTACTTCTAGTACAGTGGGTTTAGACTTGGATTTCCATTTCCTAGTAATTGCTTTTTGGCAGCCAACATAATTAAGACTCCACAAGGTCTTACTGTGCCTAGGCAATTCCGATTTTGTATCATAGCTCAAAAAAGTCATTTCCTTAGTCATACCAATTTTCTCACCCAGTATCTCTGACAGAGTAGTCTGCAAGGAATTATTAAAGCCTGCCAACTCATTACACTCCCAGAAGATATGTTCCCAATTGCCTCTTTCTTCCCAGTCACACCTCCAAAATTTGCCGTCTACCTGAAGAAAAATTCTTTGGAGTCTGCTTGGGGTATAAAAATACATATGTAAACATCTAACAGTTGTCTTCTTGTTTAGCCTGGTTAGAGGGCATCAGTATATCTTACAGTGGAGTCCCTCCTGGTGAGAGTCCTGGGAAGTATGTTTGCTTGCCTTACGGTCTTAGTGTTTGGGGGTCCACTGAGAGTGACAGTATGTGTGGTGGTAGGTTTTTTTTGTGTGCGCCTTTGGGTTTGCTGAAGCCTAGCTGGACAAACTGGTGGTCTAGGCTATCTTTGTTTAGGAAGATTGCTTTTTAGTGCCTCAACATATGTTAGGTCTGTGTGTGTGTTGTGTGCTATGTGATGTGATTTGTGTGTGTGTGTGTGTGTGTGTGTGGTTTTGACAACTTGATATGCGCTTGTATGTGAGAGTTTAGCCTTCATTGTCATTGTGTAAGTACACATCTTAGTGTGCCTGACAGTAGAGTCCTGTATCACTAAAATACATCTGACTAAAGCCATTTCTGTTGCTTTTCAAAGTAATAGATCTGGAGCATTTTCTGCTCAGACTGACTCGGGAGATGTGCATGAAAAGTGCGTGCAAGACAGAGAAATCAAACAGAATGTAAATATAAGTATACTTTCCAGAACTTATAAAACAAATATGTATTTTAGCTAATAAAGTAAAAGAGACAAAATGCACAAAAACAAATAAAAATTTTAAATCAAAATATATCAGAGAGAATATGGTGGTTTACATAAAATGTCCCTGTCAGGAATGGCATATTTTTATATAGTTACTGGAAGACCTAATTTACTCCAGAATTTTATACCTAAACCTATCATTTTTACAGCTGTTTCTTACTACATCAGTTTTCTTGTTAGAATTCTTCAGTGTAACTTGTCAGTAAAGGAGGATTAGACTATTTCCACATTCTTGCAACTGATTTTCTTCCAGTTAAGATGGTCCACAAGAGTAACTGCTCATAGTCTCGTATAAGAAGGAAGTGGTGTGTTAATTTTCGTTTAACATAACATTGGGTATTATCAGAGTAACAAAGTTTAGTGTAATTCCAACATAGCTTTAATAATTTGCAGCTGACAAAATGTTTGTAATCTGCCTTTTTACTGTAGTGCAGTTTTAATTGTTTATTTTTCACAGTTATCAGCGTATTGGCTGAATGCTATAATTTTAATTTCTCAATCTGCAGATTAACATATACAAAAACGTATTGATAAAATTGTTAATGTGTGTATACCATTATATGCGCGTGCTGCACATGTCAATTTTCATTCATTCCTCAACTATTGGGGCCGGATCCGACTCTGCATTACTATAGCTTGTGGCTACCTGAAAGTTCTCGAGCTGCTCCCTTACCCACAATGCACCAGCCCCTAACATACCCCAGATCTTGTTTGCTGCTTTTGCGAAATAGACATGGTCATCTTAGCTCTTGAGCATATTTTCAGATGTTCATTTTTTTTCTTTTTTTTCCCCTACCTACATTTATTCTTACACATAGTGTATCCCTTTTGTATACCCTTGCTGGTATTTTCGTAATTTGTTTTTCCCACTTAATCTTTTTAAATTCTGTTTAACTTTTCTCGCTGCACTTTCAGTGTACTCTTGTGTACCATTGTTGATACTATTTTTCTCCATGACCCGTATTCCTTTTTAATTAAAAAAAAAAAAACACGCCTCTATCCTTTTTTCTTACTTACTTTAGAAGATGTCTGAAAAAGGTCCCTCGAGGCTTAAAAAGTGTAAGAAGTGTGGACAGAAGCTTCTGATCTCAGACACACACAAACTGTGTGTGTATTGTCTGGGCCCGGATTACTTGAACACATATTGTTCCATCTGTAAAAATTTCAGCCTGCAAGCTATCGCGGATCATACAGATAAGTTCGATTTTTTTAAAGGATTATTACCTACTGCTTTTTTGGAAGCAGTTACTGGAGCTCAACACCCTAAGATTATTTCTAAGGAGATTTCTTAAGTCTCCTAGACTCTCTGGATCTTCCACTCAGTCTACGGAACCTCCAATAAAGAAACATAGGATGGATCCGAAGGTTTTCGTGTCAAGCCGGCTGTCTAATCTCCAAAGACTTCTGATCAGAGTTTGTTGGATCCAAAGCTTCTTCAGAGAACTTAGTATTCATTGACCTGGTGCCGTCTTGGGTCCATCTCCATTTTTGGAGCGATGGCGTTCAAAATCTCCTTCTGTAGTCTCCTCTCATTTTTCAAGGAGTCTCACAGAAGTTGATGTAGGTAGGATGATGAGATTTCTCAGTGCATATACAGATGGGTGCTCTCCTGGCTCCTACCCTATGGTCTGCTGTACCCCCCACACACACACTATCTGCTCCTTCTCTGATCTGACGGTCCATTTTGGAGTCCTTGGATCCGAGTTTGCCAAGACATCTTCCTCAGATCAGAGGATAATTGTACCCTCGGGTCTGAGAATTTTACTGAGCGCTCCAGCTCTGAGTTCAGAGCCGGATGACTCTGACCCATAGCGTCCCTGCCAGATCCAAGGTGTTGGAGTTGACTGAAGTTTTTGGAGCAGTCTTTGCCCCTCAGAGCCTTGGTTCCAACCTCTGCCTTGGGTGGAATATCTTCTGGGCAGACGGAGCCAATGGGGTGGAAACATGGCTACTTAGCTCAGTCAGCTTTTTTCTCTCTGGGACATTCTGCTTTTGAGGTAGTGGAGAGTTTTCTCTGCTTCAGCTTGATGGACATTCTCTTCCCCCCTCTGATATCCCTTCAGGATCCCATGTGTCTCTGCACCTTGCGCCTTTACATTTGACTTCTCTGGGACAACCAACACAACTTCTCCAGGCTACCTAGCAGAGTATCGCCATCTCTTCTGATGCTTTTCCGGAACATCCCACTGAGGATGTACCTCCGAAGAAAAAGTACAAAAGGAGGCAGATTCCCCACAGAAATCTATCACTGAAGATACCAATTTCGATGAAGGGGAAGGATCTACAGGATCACCACCCGAAGAAGTCTCATTCGGAATCATTCTAGATCCTTAAAGGGGTGGTTGGTCCTCCCACAGCCCTTCTCTGGAGGAATCAGTATTCCTGGAGGCATTTGAATTTGGCCTGTCTGCCTCCTAGGTTACTTTGCCCGCTGATGACCTCATTGATTTGATCTCTAAGCTGGCATGGAAGGAGCCTGACTCAATTGAATGTATCCTTAAGAGACCAGATAGGATTCTGGCACCACTGGCAGGAAGGGACTTTTAGAATAAGGGAGTACCTATCGATGCCATGGTCATGGCCGCTGCCCCTTAGAAGGAACTTGCAGAACAAAGTTCCACTGTCCATCCCCTAACAGGGAGTCTAGGGCTTTGGACAGATTTGAGAAGTGTGTGTACACTTAGTGACCTTCACTTTTGGGTCGCTGAACTAGTTGGCACATTTCACTAGGTTGCAAAGAAATTTGATTAAAGAACTGTCAAATTCTCTTTCAGGGACCACTGCTGCTGAGTCAGGCTTCCATGGCCTCAGTGGGCTACCCTAAAGCCCATTTCAAATTTATCCCTGAGGCTCATCTCTCATGCACCTGAGAGTACCTCAAGGGTAGTGGGTTCAGGCATTTCCATTAGGAGGCATGCCCGGGTGCATGTGTGTGACTTTGTGGAACCCTTCAAGTCATCTTTTGTCAATGCCTACTTTGACAGAGCCTCTTTATTCGGCACCAAAGTGAAGAACACACTCCAGTTGCAAAAAAAAAAAAAAAAAAGAATGGAAAGCCGCACACTGCTGTGGCTATACATTTTTCGACCCCTCAAAGGACCTTCTCTAGGAACCAACGAGGATGAAGAAAAATGTGGTTAAAAAAATCTCAGGGTTCTTTCCAAGATACACATGGAGATGGTTCCCCTAGAGGCAGGGGGGGGGACTCAAGTGGGAGATGCCACCCAAGTGGCAGAGGTGGTCCCTAAAACCAAGGGTCTAGAGATTTTTTTCTCTGACAGACCCGGTCAGCAGTTCTGAAAGGAGGCCGAATTCACCCTTGATTGCCTCCACAGGGGCACATTTATCCCTGCACCAGAGAGCCTGGCTAGATATCACAAAAGATATGTGGGTGCAGAGAATCATTTCCACAGGTTATAGAATTCCCTTTTCCCTTTCACCTCCATCTTCACACAAGTTTCCCAATGTTCCACCCAATTAGAGGAAAACAGCAGCACTAGAAATACAAAAGCTGCTAGAAAAAATTCATCCAAAGGGTCTCACCAGACTAAATAGAATCTGGAACTTGCTTAAGATTCGTTTTAGTGCCAAAGAAAACGGAGGACTGGAGACCAGTTTTGGATCTCAACAACTTGAACAATTCAGTACAGCACACCATTTCGGATGGTCATGGTTCAGTCCATTTTGCCCTTTTTGGGCAAGGGTAATTGGATGTCCTCGTAGACCTTCAAGCCACGTATTATCACTTAAAAATGAACAGGCAGTCCAGAAGGTACTTGTGCTTCCAGCTGGGAGTTGGTTATTACCAGATGTTTTTCGTGTTTCACTGTTGCAGTCATTACATTTGGGTTATCCCTGTCAGGGTAGCCCTCAGTCTGCCCGAATACCGTAGGCTTAGTATTTCTGCGTCAGTTGCTGTCGCTTCATGACTGTTGTCAGGTCGTCAGTAGTATAAAATTTGGCAGCCGACACCATTACACCAGTCTTTCTTGACGAGAAGCCCAAAGCAGAAGCAGCTCGCATGAGTGCCAGTCTGCCCACTACCTGAGTTTTTCATTTTCTGAATTGAAGTTGAAGTCTTCTAAAGCTAAGTGCCCCATTGGGGATCCTTTTTTCTTGCTCTAACCGATGTTAGAAAAAGTTATCAATTGTCTCACCTGTGGAAAGCAAATACTACACAGAGACTTTCATTCTTACTGCGTCACTTGCTTAGGCCCAGACCACAACTTCCCCCCGCTGTGATTTTTGTGCTCTGTTCAACGCCAGAACTATATGTTGTCAGGCTGTTATTGTAGCTAGATATTTTCGCTCTCAATCCTCGAACTTTGATATGGTTTCTGTAAGCCATCCGACAGCAGATATTCTGAAAAAACATAAGGAAAAAATCAGAGACAGACTGCACAGGTCCAAACCTACTGACGCTGCTTCCGTTAAGCTAGTAGTAAGTTCTCCGGTCCTCAGTGGGGTGCTTTTGCAGCCCCTGATGCTCACTTCTGTGGATTCGCAGGCCGCTACCGAGACCCTTTTGGAGTTTTGTATGCTGCGAGACTTCATCGACTAAGGATCCTGTGGATGTCTCTACCTTGGATGTGTCCTGAGCCGCTGAGCAGGCACTGGCTTCCGAGGAAGTACTTTGCACTACCGTTTCTCGACACAGACTGACTTTCGCATCTTCCATTCTTTTGAAAACTGCAGAGTTTCTAAGGCCCAGGGTATGAACCACACCTAAGAAACCGACCCAATCTCAGGCACCTGCTTCCTTGCCTCAGTCTCAAATGCTTAAAATGCCGGAAGACCTTATAATACTGATTAGGGTAAGCCAAGCTACCCCTTCCAAAAGGAAAAGAGAATTGTCCCCAGTAGTTTTATCTGAACAGGAGTCCGCTGACTCTGATGCATCTGAATATGAAGACCTGCAACCCCTCTCTGCTTATGAGGATTCTGATGCAGAGGAATCTATTCCTTCAGCCTCTCCACCCGAGGACGTTTCCTTTGGGGAAACCCTACATACTTTAAGGGAACATTTCCAATGGGAATGTCAGGACTACCTTCAGTCTAAGAAGAGACTTAGGGAATTCTTAGATCAGCAGACCTATGGCCATTTCTCTTTTCCTGGATGTTGTGAATGATGTTTTTATGGAATCTAGTCTGACTCCTGACAACCTCCCTCCTGCTCCCAGGAAACCTGACCGGTACTATAGACTCCCTGACTCAAATTTCTTTTCAAAAATCCTATTACTGACCCTTAGGTTATTTCTAAAGGGCCTAAAGGAATTAAAGAAACTTCTCAGATAGAGATTCCTGAGCTTTAGACATATGGGGTAAAAAAGTATACACCTCTGCTACTCTTGCTATTGGAGCACTAAATTGTCAGTTCCATATGCTAAAATTTCAGCAACATACCATGGAACTCCTCAAACAAAAAATGTCAAGTTTTCCTGAAAATAAAGAATTACAAGAGTTAATGCATTCTGCAAGTCAAGTAACTATGCACACCTTACAATGTGATTTTGACGGCCTAGAACCTTCTTGCAGGGCAGCAATTACTGGTTCTGTACTTAGAAGGCATGCTTGACTTAAGGAACAGCCCTTGCCAGACCGTGTCAAATCCAGATTATTGGACTCACCCTTGCACAAAGGTAACTTATTTGGCACCAAGGCAGAGGAGGTCTTAAAAAAGATGGAAGGAAAAGCTAAATCTATGCAGACTGTTAAGGACTTCCTGCAGGTCCAGCCACCCAGGTTCAGTGGACATTGCTCCTCCAAGCACTGGTCCTTTCCTGCCCCCTCCTGGTCAACACAGCCCAGACCCCAGGGAAACATACTCCTGGGAATGCAGAGATCTAAGCGATGGAGTTCCTCCTCCTCAAAACCAGGGAGTGCTAAGCCACCCCCTCATGGTAAGAATTCACAATGACTTTCCACTTCCACCCCCTCTTTCTGCCCAGCTGCACTTGCCCGTAGGAGGAAAACTCTCCTTTCACTCAAGCACCTGGGCCACCATTACCAACGACCAATGGGTCCTCAACATAGTGTCCCAGGGATACAAATTTTATTTCCATACACTATCAACCCCAAAAAGGGTTCCCAGATCTCCCTCCAAACCAGTGGGCAGAGGCCAAAAAGCAAGTCCTTTCCCTACTGTCCATGAGGGCAATAGAGCCCGTTCCTGCAGAACAGATAGGCCAAGGCTTCTATTCCAGATTCTTCCTGGTACCAAGAAAAGAGGGCACCTCGCACCCCATCCTCGATCTAGCCATTCTAAGCACATTTCTGGTGATACCAAAATTCAAAATGCTCACCCTCCAGCAACTACTACCTCTACTCTCCAAGGATGCTTGGTTAGCTACTCTAGACCTAAGAGGCCTACCCTACACGTCCCTATCAGGGAATCATGCAGGAAATATCTATGTTTCAGAGCAGGATCACTGCACTTTCAGTTCTCTGAGCTTCCCTTTGGTTTATCCACTGCTCCCAGAGTTTTCACAAAATGTCTGGCTCCCGACATTGCTTTTTGCAGGGAAATAAATATTCAAATGTACCCATACTGAGGCGACTGCCTAATTCAGGCAGACGGTCAGGAAAAGCTACTCAAGCACCTGGCTTTTGTAAAGGACCTACTGACCTCCCTGGGGTACACTATCAATGAAAAGAAATCCAATCTAGTACCCACCCAAAAAATTGTATTCCTGGGAGCAAGCCTGGACTCAGCATCCCAGATGGCTTTCCTTACACCAGAAAAGCAAACCTATCTGACAGACTGTTTCTCTCAATTAGCCACCAGGCCCCAGTTATCCACAAGGAAAATCCCACAAGCTCTGGAGTACATGGCTTCTTGCATTCTACTCATTCCGTATGCCAGACTGCATATGAGGAAACTGCAATGGTACCCAAAAAGCATTTGGTGTCAATACTCTCAAGACCTGGAAACTCTTTTACCAATGATACCTTGTCTAAGGAAATATTTTCTTTGGTGGGCAGCAGCATGCTACCACAACAAGGGACTACCCTTCTCACAACCCCTTGCCGCCCAAACTCTCACCACAGATGCATCAAGTCTATGCCTGAGGTGCACACCCGGACGGCAGGTGCATACAGGGCCAATGGAGCCCACATCAAATACATCTGCACATTAACCAAAAAGAGATGTTAGCTGTCCAGCACGCACTGACAGCTTTCAGACCCCTACTCTCTCCAGGGGCTCTACTGATCAAAACAGACACTGTGATGTGGTATATCAACAAGCAGGGAGGGACTCACTAGTAGTCTCTGTGCAGGCTCGCCGTGACCCTTTGGCACATGGCCTCAGCCTTGCAACTACACCTGTTAGCATAATTCCTTCCAGACTCTCTAAACTTTCTGGCAGACAACGTAAGCAGAAATCTTCTGGACCCACACAAGTGGCAGCTAGACCAAAGAACCTTCACCCTTGTAACCCAGAAATGGGGCACACCGAAGGTCGACCTCTTTGCTTCCCACTCAAGCCATCAGCTCAGCAAGTTCTGCACCAGAAACCTCACTGCAAGGCCTGGAAAGTGGATGCCCTATCCTTCCAGTGGACCAACCTCTCGGTCTATGCATTTCCCCCACTACCACTCATTACAAGGGTACTGTTCAAAATTAGGCAGGAAAAGCCCAGGACAATCCTGATTGTTCCAGATTAGCCACACCAGCACCGGTACCCACTGCCGCGCAGCCTGTCACCTCTGCCACCATGGCATCTCCCTCAGATCCCAACACTCCTGACCCAGAGGGAAGGAGAATTCATGCATCCACAATTGCAGACCCTCAATCTGGCAGCCTGGCTTATTCCCTGACCACTGCACAAGCTGTCAATCTCAGCAAACAAGTTCTAGATGTTATACGCGAGGCCAGACCCCCTAGCACTAGAAAGTGTTAAGCTGACAAATGGAAATGGTTTTGCACCTGGATCCAGGCTAAGGGAGCCAGCGCAGAGCAGCCCTCCCTACCTCTCATCCTGGATTACCTTGCTGACCTACTACACAAGGGTGTAGCCTTTTCTTCTATTAAAATTCATGCCTCTGCTATCTCTGCTCATTTCAGCACAGAGCCACCCCTTTTCTCACACCTTCTCGTCAAACAGTTCCTAAGAGGGGTTAACAAATTAAGGCCACCCAGAAGAGCACCTACCCCAGCCTGGGACCTAAATTTTGTGTTGGAAAAGCCCACCCTGCCACCCTGTGAACCAGCAGCTTCAGCAGAGTTAAAGTTTCACTCATGGAAGACGGCTTTGCTTCTGGCCATCACTTCAGCAGGAAGAGTATCCGAGCTACAACCCCTAATGGCTGTAAAGCCCTTCATCATTTTCCATGCTGACAGGGTCTCCCTCAGACTAACCCATTCTTAATGCCAAAAGTGGTGTCCAGTGTGGCTCTCAACCAATCCATTCATTTGCCCACCTTTATCCCTAACCCACAAAACAAGGGGGAAAGGATACTGCACTCTCTTTATTTGCACAGCCAGCTCAGATTCTGTCTAGACCGTACTAAATCATTTAGGAAGACTGATCAATTGTCAGTTTTGCTGCAGGAGCAGAGGGCAAAACCATATCCAAACAAATAATTTCCACACATTAGCACATTGTATCCATTTCTGCTACAAGCAACATGGGAAACTCCCCCAAGGGGGTCAGGACACATTCTACCAGAGCAACCTCCACCTTTGCAGCTCTCCTCAGAGGAGTTTCCACCAGGGACATCCTGGAGGCTGCAATATGGACATATACCTTCACCAAGCATTACCACCTGCCTATCTTTTCCAAATACAGGGCAGGCTTTGCCATTGCAGTCCTGCAGGGCATCCTAGCCAGCCCCCAGTCTTCTTGACTGCCTCCACTCTTTCTTCAGCTTTGGGAATAAACCCAAATGTGATGACTGCAATAGTGAAACACGACGAACATAGTACAGTTGTGTACACTTATCATAAATGTAGATGTTTGAGTGTATTCACTGTTGCAGTCCTGGTTTCCCTCCCTGCATCCCCCTTGTATCTCTCTCTCTCTCTCACACACACACACTCTCCCTACAAGGAACTTTTGTTATTTACTTTCTACTGGTGGTGTTCTTCCACCATAATCTAGCTCCTTCTTGGGGCTGCTGACAGGGCAAGAAAAACTGATGTAATGGCGTTGGCTGCCATATTTTATACTACTGACGACCTGACGTCACTCCTGGAGCGATGGCAACCGACGCAAAAATACTAAGCCTCTGGTGTTCGGGCCGACTAAGGGCTACCCTGGCAGGGATAAGTATGAACCTATGAACCTAAATGTGATGACTGCAACAGTGAATACACTCGAACATCTACATTTATGGTAAGTGTACATGACTGTATTTTCAGAGCCCTGCTCTTCGGTCTCACCACAGTCCCAGAGTGTTCACCAAATGCATGGCAGTGGTAGCAGCTCAGATGAGACTGCAGGAATTCTGGGGGTTTCCATGTCTAGACAACTAGCTCATCACTGACCTGACCAGACATCTACACATCAGAGTGAGAGATCAGGTACTCTAAACTTGGTCCCTTCTAGGGATTGCAGTAAGTTACATCAAATGTCAGTTATAACCTTCTCAAATACTGGAGTTTATGGTTTTCAACACAGTAACAGCTTCTCTTCCTCTAGCGAGAGTTTAAACTGTAAAATTCCAAGTCAGGAAAATTGTTCACAGTACCAAGATTTCAGCCCATTTGATTCTTCAAGCCTTTGGGTCAGTGTCAGCTGCCATAATTTTAGCTCCCCTAACAAGATTTCATACAAAAGTTCTTCAATGGATGCTAGCAATACAATGGTCTGCTTTTTATCAACAAATGTCAGTCCAAATAAGACTCACTTGGGCATGCAAGAAATACCTTTGGTCATGGATTCGATCAGATCAGGTTTTACAAGGCCATCCTTTCTTTCTCCCACAGCCCAAGGCCATAGTGACAACAGACACAACCAGATTGGGTGGGTGGGAGGGCACTTCCTGAGGAAAACAGTCCAAGGCATTTGGTCCCCTGAAGAGGCCAACATGCTGTCAATGTCCTGGAAATGAGAGCAGTACTTTTAGTGTTGCAGGCCTTCCAAAACTCTCTCCTGTTTGGGACAATTGTGATTCAAACAGACAATGTCAGTAGTTTAGTACATCCACAAACCGGGAGGTACCATGTGTTGAGAAGCCTCCAGACTGTGGCAATGGGTGGTCTCATCCAGCTGCTTTCTGATAGCAGTGCACATTCCAGGGAAATCCAACATGATAGCAGACGAACTGAGCAGGTTCATTCTACCATCTCACTAGTGGTCACTCAGCATTACCGTGACAGAAATTATTTTCCATTGATGGGGTCAGCCTTGCTGTGATCTTTTTGCTTCTCTCCTAAATAACAAGTGCAGCAGCAGCTTTGCCCTGATCCCCATGCTGGGGGAATCGGAGAGATGCTCTACTCCCCGATTGCCCCTTATCCCCCCACTCTCTTGATCCCCAAATTTCTGCTGAAAGATGCCAAGTTGATGAGCAAAGTCATTCTCATTGCGCCTTACTGGCCTCAACAAATTTGGTTCCCCTTTCTTTCGCCTCTACTTTATCCACCTTGGATTCTGGAACCAATTCCAGACCTTCTGTCTCACCCGATAGGCATGGTTCACCCAGATATCTCAAACCTAAAGCTGACTGTGGTTTCTCCACTTCCTTTAATAGCCAGACAACCCATGCTGTCTTCCCCTGTCCGTCATATACTTTTATCTTCCCGTAAATCTTCAGTTAGGAAGCTTTATAGAAGTAAATGGAAAAAGGTTTGTTTTTTGGGCGCATCAGAAGCACATTGACCCTTTTTCAGTCCCTGTACAAAGTGTCCCTGAGTTCATGGTGACCGTTTTCAATGAAGGAGCTAGCTCCTCAGCCATTAGAGTTTAGTTGGCCACAGTCTCTAACTTCGTATTGGATTTGAGAATTCTTCCCTTGCTTCATCTAAGCTTTGTAATACCTTCTTGAGAGGTAGTCTTTTACTGAGACTGCCTTATAAAGACCCTATTCTACCATGGGACTTGAATCTACTACTAAAGGCCTTAGTTCGTGTCCCCCTTTGAACTAGCACCAAAATGAGATCTTAAATTTTTGACTTGTCTTTCTAGTGGCCATAACCTCAGCCAGAAGAATTTCTCAACTTCAAACATTGCCCTGTAAACCTCCTTACTTGATTTTTCATTGGGATAGAGTAAAATTATGAGCCATAGAGTAACATTACGAACCAGCCCTTCCTTCCTTCCTAAGGTGGTGTCAGAATCCAGTATTAACCTTTCCATAAAGCTGCCTGTCTTCTTTCCAAAATTTGAAAACAAGGGAGAATGCATGTTGCACTTGTTAGATGTTCATAGATAATTACATTTCTACTTGCATAGAACAAAAGAAATTAGAAAATCGGATCAACTGTTTATCTCCTTTGCAGATTACAAAATAGGTAAATCAGTTACAAAGGTAACTTTGGCAAGATGCCTTACCCAACTGTACATCTTTTGTCTGCAATAAATTAGGTATGTCATTACCAAAGCCTTTAAGAGCCCATTCAATTAGATCCATTGCAACTTCGTCAGTATTTTTAACTAGGCATTCCATGGACGGTATTTGTGCAGCTGCAACTTGGGCCAATCCTTGAACATTTATTACTCATTACAAAGTAGATCTGGTCTCAAGGGGAAGAGCTGCCTTTGTTTAATCCATGGTCAGGAATATCCTTCATTAGAGTCCACCTAGGATTTCAGGTAGCTGGGAACTCAGTCCCAGTAATTGAGGAATGAATGAAAATGGACATCAAATAGTTATATATTTACCGTAACATTCCATCTCTGCTCATTTTCATTCTTTAACTCCCTACCCACCAGCCCCCAATCTGTGTCATGATGGACTTCTGGAAGAACAAGAGATGAGGACACCGCTGTACTTATGTTGAGCTCCAGATAATTGCTTCATCTGTCAGGAATATAGTATTGGTATTTCTTACTTTGTCATCTAGCAAACAAGGTCTGAGGTATGTTAGGGGTTGGTACATTATGGGTAGGGAGCAGCTCGAGAGCTTTTAGGTGGGCATGAGCTGTAGTAATGGCCGAGTAAGATCCAAGGATCAGATCTGGACCCAATGGTTGAATGAAAATGGACAACATAAATGGAATGTTATGGTAAGTATACAAGTCCCCCCCCCCCAATACTGACAATGTAGAAACCAGACTCTGTCGATGTCCTTGGATGGGTCTCTTTAGGTGTTAATAACCCTTCCTCAACTGTTCAGTTATTGATGTTCATCGTGTTTCACTGTTGCAGTCATCACTGTAGGGTTCTTCCTGCCGGCAGGCAGCCTTCGGTCGGCCAGAGTCCCAAAGTCTGGGTCCGGCGTCGGCTGTGGACTCACCCTCCCTGACGTCAGTGCGCCAGGGGTACAAAGCTCCCAGCCGACGCCATGTTCTCCAGTCTTTCTTGCCGCGCGGTGGAAGCAGTTCGCAAGTGCCGGTCGGCTGACTCCTGCTATTTTTGGTGCTTCATACCGACGACATTCTTCTTTTCAAAGCTAAGTACCCCGTTGGGGAAACTTTTTTTCTTGCTCCAGACCGATGTTAGAAAAAGTTAATAATTGTATTTCATGTGGGAAGCAAATACCTCCTAAGGATTTTCACTCTTACTGTATTCCTTGTCTAGACCCTGACCATGACGTAGCTAGTTGTCGGTTTTGTGCTAGATTTAATCAACGTACTATTAAACGGAGATACGATTTTGCCTTTCATTACTTTGGGAGGCGATTTAATTATAACATGTCGTCGGACACGCTTCCGACTACCGGAGTTTATAAAAGGCGCAAGGATAAGGATAGGCCTCCGAGGTCCAAATCAGACAAAAGTTTGCAGTCAGAGCCAGCTGCTGGTTCGGCCGTCGTCAGTGAGGCGCTTTCACAGCCCCTGTCGTCGGCCATTACAGAACCGCTTGCCGAAACAGACTCCCATGAGGAGCCAACTAGGCCTTTGAATACTCCAGGTGCAGGACCTTCAGATAATGCTCCCTCGGATGGGTCCGGAGCCACTGTGCAGGTACCTGCTTCCGAGGGGGTTTTCAGGCCTACGCAGCTTCAGGCAAAGGCAAAGACAAAGGCAAAGACTCCTTCTAAAACAAAAACTCAAGCCCAGGCCTCCTCTGATCCGGGACCTAAATCTCAAAAACAAATGCTTAAAATGGCGGAGGACTTGCTAACTATGATTAGGGTTTCACATCCCCCTCCAGACAAAAGGCCAAGACAAGAATTGGATTATGAATCCTCTGATCAGGCATCTATCTCTTCAGTGTCTTCCTCTGAACAGGATTATACTTTCTCTCCTTATGAGGATCTTGATGCTGAGGAATCCATTCCTTCAGCTTCTCCTCCTGAGGATTACTCTTTTGGGGAAATTTTACTTGACATGAGGGAACATTTTCACTGGGAAGGACAGGAGTACTCTGAATCTAAGAGAAGGCTTAGGGATTTCCTTCTTCTTCCCCCAACACAGACCCCTGGCTATTCCTCCTATTTTGGATATTGTGGATGATGTTTTTTCTGAGTTTAATTTAACTCCTGACTCCTTTCCTCTGGCCCCTGCTAAGCCTGATAGATATTACAGTATCTCTGACTCCCACCAGTTTCTTTACAAAAATCCTACTGCTGATCCAGAAACCATTTCTCAGGGTCCTAAGGGTGTTAAGGCCACCACTGCTAAGAACCCTATTCCATCAGATAAGGATTCTAGAGCTTTGGAGAAATGGGGCAAAAAAAGTGTACACTTCTGCTCCTTTATCTATTAGGGCTTTAAATTGTCAATTTCATATGTTGAAATATCAGCAATACCTTTTGTCTGTTAAACAAAAACTGGGTACCATTTCTGCATGTGCTGATAATAAGGAATTACATGATTTGATGCATGCTACTGAGCCGGTGGGGAAACACACCTTACACTGTGGTTTTGATGCTTTGGAGGCCTCTTGCAGGGTGGCTGCCACTGGCATGGTCATTAGAAGGCATGCTTGGTTAAAGGAACAAAATTTGCCTGATCAAGTGAAAGCAAAGTTACTGGATGCCCCCCTGTTCAACATAATGTTTTGTTTGGGTCTAAGGCTGAAGAGGTTATAAAGAAAATGGAGGATAAGGCAAAATCCATGCAAACTGTTAAGGATTTCTTACAAGTTCTGCCTCCTAGATTTAGCAGAAATTGGCCAGCTAAAAATTGGTCCTTTCCCAGCTTGGACAGGTCTCAGAGGGGTAGATATAGGTGCCCCAGAGGGAGGGCCCAAGCACAGACCTCTTATAGACCTAGACAGTGGAGTGCTTCCACCCCCAGGGGTGGAGAAGATAGGTCTCAACCTTATAGGAAACAGACTCAATGACACCCCCTGCACGGCTCCTGGAACCTCTCTCCTGGAAGCTCCTCTGGGAGGAAATCTTTCTCTTTTTCACCAAAATTGGACTTACATAACCCAAGACAAGTGGGTTCTGGATGTAGTTTTAAGAGGTTACAAATTCCACTTTCACACCTTACCAAAACCAAATGGATGGCCAGACCTACCAAAAACTCAATGGGCAGAGGCATTAAAACAGGTGAGGTCCCTCATGGCTATGAGGGCCATAGAACTGGTTCCAAATTCAGAGACGGGACAAGGCTTTTATTCAAGATTCTTTCTAGTTCCCAGAAAGCAAAATACTTGGGAGACCCATCCTGGATCTGTCAGTCTTAAATACTTTCCTGGAGATACCAAAGTTCAAGATGCTTACTCTGCAGCAGCTCCTTCCAATGTTGAGCAAAAATGCATGGATGGTGACATTGGATTTAAAGGAGGCTTACCTACACATTCCTATCAGACAGGAGTGCAGAAGATACCTCAGGTTCAAGGCAGGCTCGAAACATTACCAATTCTCTGCGCTGTCCTTTGGCTTTTCTACTGCGCCCAGGGTCTTTACTAAGTGCCTGTCACCAGTAGTAGCTTACTGCAGACTCAAGGGAATTCAAATTTACCCTCATCTGGACGACGGCCTTATTCAAGCAGACAGCAAGGACATTTTACTCTAGCACCTGGAATTTGTTCAGAATCTACTCAAGTACCTGGGATTCACTGTGAGCGTAAAAAAGTCAAATTTGACACCCACTCAACAGATAACTTTCCTGGGTGCTCTTTTAAACACAACAACCCAGATGGCGTTCCTGACATCAGAAAAACAACTACATCTGGCTTCAACTTTCAAAAGCCTGGCGTTAATGTCTCAGCTAACTGCAAGGAAATTCCTGCAGACTTTGGGTTACATGGCTTCCTGCATCCTACTCATACCATATGCAAGACTGCATATGAGGAAGATACAATGGTACCTAAAAAGCGTATGGTCCCAGCATTGTCACAGTCTAGAAACAGAGATTGCTGTCTTGCCTTGCCTGCAAAAGGAATTGCATTGGTGGGCCATGGCATGTCTTCAAAACAAAGGGAAAGCCATCAGTCTACCTCCAGCCTGCCAAGTGATAACCACGGACGCCTCGGATTATACATGGGGAACCCACTTGCAGGGGAAAGGCCTGCAAGGTTTTTGGACAGAGGATCAGAAGCATCTACATATCAATTTAAAAGAGATGTTAGCTGTTTAGAATGCCCTCTTGGCTTTCAGGGATCTTTTTACAGCCAGGGCAGCTACTGATACAGACAGACAACACCACAGTTATGTGGTACATAAACAAGCAAGGGGTTTCACACTCCTACCCCCTTTGCAGACTAGCCATGACTCTATGGAACACAGCACTAGCTTGCAAAATGGACCTACAAGCTCAATTCCTGCCAGGGAAACAAAACACTCTGGCAGACAGCCTGAGCAGGAACCTGTCAGACCCACACGAGTGGATGCTAGACACCCAAATATTCAAGATGATTACAGAAGCCTGGGGCTGCCCGGACATAGATTTATTTGCATCTCCCCACAACTACCAGTTACAGACTTTTTGCACAAGGACATATCACAAGCTAGCATGGAAAGTGGATGCTCTCTCATTCAGTTGGAGGAACCTCTCTGGGTATGCCTTTCCACCACTACCTCTTCTACCAAGGGTGTTCTTAAAAATAAAACAGGACAAACCAAAGCTGATCTTACTAGCCCCGAATTGGCCTCGACAATTTTGGTACTCAACACTGATAAATCTATCCCAGGAACCTCCTTGAATTCTACCTCAGATTCCAAATCTTTTGTCTCAACATCAGGGCCAGGTCCTGCACTCTCATATCAAAACTCTCTGCCTGGCAGCCTGGCGTATTCAGGGTCTATGATTAATCCTACCCTTTCCAAACAGGTCATGGATGTTATCTTAGAAGCCAGAAGGCCTAGCACTAGGAAATCTTATGAAGGTAAATGGAAAAGATTTTGCACCTGGATGCATGCTCAGGAATCAGATCCTCGCATTCCAAATATTCCATTGATTTTACATTACCTAACAGATATGTTGCGTAAGGGTTTATCTTTTTCCTCCATAAAAATACATGCCTCAGCTATCTCTGCACATTATAATACAGATCCTCCAATTTTTTCACATCCACTTCTGAAGCAATATCTCAGAGGAGTAAATAATTTAAGTCCCCTAGGACACCGCCCATCCCTGCCTGGGACCTCAATTATGTCCTGGAAAAACTAACTCTCCCTCCTTTTGAGCCTGCGGCCACATCTGATATAAAGTATTTGTCATGGAAGACCGTTATCCTACTGGCTTTAACTTCAGCCAGGAGAGCCTCGGAGTTACAAGTGCTCATGGCTGTGGAACCTTACATTGTTTCATCAAGACAGGGTTTCTTTGAGGACTAACCCTACTTTCATGCCTAAAGTGGTTTCTAAAGTGGCTTTAAACCAAACTATTCACCTGCCAACTTTTTCCCTAATCCACAAAATAAGGGGGAGAGGATCTTGCATTCTTTGGACGTGCACAGGCAGCTTCGCTTTTACCTGGACAGAACCAAGGATATCAGGAAAACAGAACAACTGTTTGTTTCTTATGCAGCAAATTCCCAAGGCAAAGCTATTTCAAAACAGACCATTTCTAAATGGATTGCTCATGGAATCAGATTTTGTTACTCTCATCATGGAAAGCAAATCCCAGGAAACATTAGGACTCACTGTACCAGAGCTGCTGCTACTTCAGCTGCCTTTCTCAGGGGAGTTCCTACCAAAGATATTCTGGAAGCTGCTACTTTGAGCTCAGTGCATACTTTCTCTAAGCACTATAATCTCCCTGTTTATTCTAAGTCTAGGGCAGGCTTTGCTTCTGCAGTCTTGCAAGGCCTTCTAGCCACCCCTTCTACTCAATAACCTCCACCCTTTATCTCAGCTTTGGGATTCAACCCTAAAGTGATGACTGCAACAGTGAAACACGATGAACATAGTACAGTTGTGTACACTTACCATAAATGTAGATATTCGAGTGTCTTCACTGTTGCAGTCTGGGTTACCCACCCTCCTGTCCCCTCTTCTATTTTTTATTGGTGTGGTTCCCTGCTTCACCCTTCTTCTGATGTGTATTTGCTACAGGGTATGGGGTTTGTTGTATGTTACATTTTTGTTTTACTTTTAGCCTTTACTTTTGGGCACCTGACATCTGGGGCAAGAAAAACTGTAGAACATGGCGTCGGCTGGGAGCTTTGTACCCCTGGTGCACTGACGTCAGGGAGGGTGAGTCCACAGCCGACGCCGGACCTAGACTTTGGGATTCTGGCCAACCGAGGGCTGCCTGCCGGCAGGAAGAACCCTACAGTGATGACTGCAACAGTGAAGACACTCGAACATCTACATTTTTGGTACGTGTACACAACTGCACTTTTCCACTGCTGCTTTTCAGTACAAGCTTCCTGAATTGCAAGTTTTTTTTTTTTGCGCTATGCATATAAATATTACACTGTATTTTGAGCTGGCCCAAGTCCCACACTGGTTTAATATCCATGTACATATGTTACATGTGTGTATCTGTAAGGGATGAAGTTCCTGAAAGAGTTGTGCAGGAGCCAGGTTTCAGCCTATCATGTATGTTGCAGATTTGCTTTATTTTTTCAGGACCATCTTAATTTGAGTAAAATGGGGCTAGAAATATTTTGTGAACAGCAAAGTGACCATGGAACTTCTTTAGTAAATGCTGCCAAACTGGATCTCTTATTTTACAATATAAAACGCATGTTAAATTTTCATTCACATTTCAAAAAATGCAGCCTAAACTTTCTTTAAAGAGCACTGTAATTTTTGCAAATGTTTTGCTCTGCATGTATGTTGTTAACTTCCTTGTTTTGAATTGTATGTGATTGATAATAGAGAGAGAGACACTAAGCCTGTTTAGTCTTGTATTTCAGAGCATTCAGCATTCTGCTTATATTCTATTCCTGACTCTGTTGTACTTCTGTCTGTACCACCCATTCTGATATTCAATTCCTTGGGACCCTAACCCTGTCTGAGAGTTATTTTTCACAGATCTGGAGAGTGGTTTAGCCTACAATCTGTGATCATTGGTGGTGCGTCCTCCTTTTCCATCTGTCTTTCTTGTTCAGGAAACACCTTCACATTTTCCTAATATAATCTTGTGCACCCATGTCATGTTGTCTTTGTCTGCTCTGGTCCTTTCTTAAATATTATCTGACTCTTCTAGTCTGTAGTCCTATGCTTTCACCTCTGCCTCAAGGCTTTGTTGTGTCTTTCGGCTTTTTCCAGTTAGGGGTCGCCACAGCGGAACTCCGGTCTGATAATGATTGGCAGTAGATTTTTACGTGCCGAGTTGCCAGCTCTGATGCACACCCTTCAACGAAGGTACGCCCATTCACGCACGTCTCCACACAGAAGATGCTCTAGCTGAGAATCGAACAGGACAACGTCTTACTGTGAGTTGACAACGCTACCGCAGCACCACCACCGCAGTTACCACCGCAGTTCTGTCTCAAGGCTTTCTGGTGTTTTTTTCCTGTGGTCATTTTATAGCATCTTAAGATCCCTAGACTTGTGTGTTCTTTGGAACTGAACTGTACATGTTGCTCCAGTATAGCATGATCTGAGCTAGCTGGTAGAGCTAGAATGTTGCACTGTTACTTTCTGGATCTATTCTATGTTGGCATTTTTTTTTTTATAACTATCCAGGGCTTGTCAAGATTGTTAGCATGGTGACTTTTACTCTTACACTTTAACAGTACGTTATACGATGTCATGTATTTGTTCTACTTAATGTATTACGTAAGCACTCATTTTAAAAGGAGGCTTGATCAAAAATGAATTTATATGTTAAACAAAGGTCCTGTCTTGGAAGCCTGTAGAAGAGAAAATTTCCGAGCAGTTCATATTTTCTAGGTTATCCACTCCCTTGGCTAAAAAACTGTGATCTTTTGCAGCCTTTGTTAACATGGTTTGGTTTTAGACTCTAGAAAACATTATATTTACAGTATTAGTAAAGTGTTTCTAATCTGAGAATCACTGGAAGTTACTTGGCTAATGGCCCTAGGGCTCTTGCAAGCTTAGCCAAGTTCTACCCTTATTTCTACAGTGAGCACCTATTGCCCCTGTCCAAGAGGGACACTGGTGGAACCCCTGGGGTGAATTTACAGTTACCCATCCAGTCATCTAGATTATGTTTGAAGAGGGCCAGTGAGGTGCTCTAACATGAAGTGGGAGTCCATTCCAAAGGTGTGGTAACCTCTGGGAGACAAATTTGTCCCTCAAGCAGGTTCTATTAATATCACATACTGGGTTAAGGTCTTTAGAGCGAGTAATCCATCTACCATTTGATTTACGGAGATACAGCATTTCCAATAAAGCAAAGTGAGAGATTGCCTTGCATGCAAGGCAGAGATCACCTCTGAGTAGTCTGTATGAAACAGAATAAAGTGACAGTGATTTCAGACAATCCACATAGGACAGATGCTAAAGACCTAGAATTTTCCTCGAGGAACCTTTGTGGTCTCTCCAATTCCTGCAGGTGCTTGGAAAAGGTACATACCAAATGGGGTGTTATATGCAATTATTGATCTGATGAGGGAAGAGTACAGGGAGGTTATAACTTCTTTTTTCCCTGGAGGCAATATCCTTACTTATGAGATGAGCACTATATAATGTCCTTACTACTGTGGAGACGTGATGATCAAAGGTGAGGTTGCGGTCAACCTGTGTGCCCAGGTTTCTTGCCACTGAGTGCGTACTTAAGGTGTTGCTATTGAAGTGGTAGTTAGCAGGAACATCGCCCTTACCGAAAGAGATGATGATGATGCTTTTTTTTGTATTGAGTTTAAGGCCATGACTTTGGCATCAATCATTTGTTTGTATAGGATGTTGACATCATTTGAAGATTCTATGACCGCTCCCAGTTTGCAGTCATCGGCATACTTTATCAGCCACAGACCTTTAGCTTTTGCTTGTACTTTGGAGAAATAGATTCCAAACAGTAGAGGTCCCAGGCCTGATCTCTGTGGACCCACCACAGGTTACAGGTCTGCTGTTGGAGGTGGATTCCTCTATTTTGACTGTGTGGGTTCTGTCAGTGAACCAGTTAGTGACTCATCTAATGATGTAAGGGTTAATACCTAGCTGGGTGAGTTTGTCAATGATGCCCAAGTGGGGGATAGTGTCAAATGCCTTGGCTAAGTCTAGGTAGGCTGTATACACAAATTTCCCCACATCCAGGGCCTTGGTAACTGTCTCAAAGAAGTTCACCAGGTTTAACAGGCATGATCTCCCTTTGACAAATTCAGACCGAGTAGGGTCAAGTGTTTGGAGAATACCCATATCTTTGTTGATAAAGTCCAAGATGATTCGCTCCATGGCCTTGCAGCTAAGCCTAGTCAGGCTAATAGGTCTATAGTTCCTGTGGTCAGTGGAAGCGCCACCTTTGTGCAATGGAATAACAGTGGCCATTTTCCATTCAGCTGAGACAAAGCCGGTGCTTAGACTATGATTGAAAAAGAGTACCCAATGATGATGATAATTCTGGTTGAAGCCCATGTAGGACATAGCCTGGGATGTTATCTGCTCTCATAGATGCTGTGTGTTTGATCTTAGAGAAGGTGTTAATAACCTGCTCTGTAGAGAAGCATGGTAAGGTACAGGTGGCAAGGATGTCGTGGGGTATGTGTGGCAGGGACAGGGGAGTGAAGTTTTCACAAACCTGTTGGAAAACGGGTCAGCTATGTCAACAGGCTCAGTATATGTTGTATTATTAACTACCAGTTCGGCACAAATCTGGGATTTTCCTGTTAGGTTACAGATGTAACTAAAGAACGCCTTATGGTCGTCTTTAGTTGACAAAGCTAATTTGGATTCATAGTTTGCTTTGAAGGACTTCACAAGAAGTTATATTTGCTTGTTTAAGCTGATGAGGGAGTGTTTCCAATTTAGGGCTTGTTCCCTCTTACTTTGGATAGTAATTTCTTCCTCTTATTTTAAAGCCTGTTAATGGCAGTTGTCCACCAGGGAGATTTGCTTTTCCTTGAGGAGCTTGTTTTGGTCCTATCAGGTACAGCCGAGCCAGTGCAGTTATACAGGTGTTTGTGTAGAACTCTGCATAGTTGCCAGTTCCATCTGAGGGAGGGAGGTGCAGATAACCTATTTATTCCATCCGTAAGAGGTTATAATCTGCTTTGGAGAGGTATTTCAGTTTAGTTGCTGCTGGGGGGGTGGGGGTGGGGTGAGATCGTTACTTCAAATGAGACTGATTTATGGTCCAATCTCACCAGGAAAGACCTAATGATGTATTTATAGGAGTACCCTTTTGTATTAGGGATGTTACCAAGACTTTTCTGATTTTGATTGCAACTGACTGCTCAAAACTTGTTGGCAGTGTTTTCCTATTCCAATATTTTGGATTTCGCTATCCACCTTTGATCACCATTGATTTTGTATTCTAACAGTAGATCATTTTTCATGAAATTTGATGATACTGCATTGTAAGGAAAAACTCAGCCATCTGGTGTAGTTAATCTTATCTAAGCATACCTTTTAAAACTCTTAGGTTGAGAATTCTGGACAAAGCTGAAAATAAAGGGACAAAGGCCCAAATAAATATAGGGATGATTTTTTTAATATTACTCATATAGACTCAAAGTAGATCAGGTTTTGCATTGGCATGCCTTTTCTGAAGGATATCAAGTCTGAAACTCGTAGGTCTTTCATTAATTAGGGACTTCAACCTTCAATGATTTACAAGAAAGCCACAAACTTAATGAGGAGTACACCAAAAATGTGAGGCAAAAATTTGGGTGAGCATTCTGCAAAATTCTGGACAGTTGAGAGGATACGAGTCTCAAGTTATTCTTCTCACTGTAACGTCACTTAGATGTTTATTGCTCAGAAACCCGTCAGTGCCTTTCAGCTTTTTGTTTCATTTCCTTTTCCTTCCGTGCCACAGATCATGAAACGCTGGCAGTTTTTCTTACACAAATCTCACTTTTTTTTTTAGAAAGGAACTTCTCAGCCTAGCTGATCTAGGCTAGATAGCAAAGATTGTTTTTTTTTATCATTGGTCACTACCTGCAATTTTATTTGGTCTGTTTTCTTACTGAGATGAATAAAGTGCTGTGAGCATCTAAAGTGAAACTTTTCTAAAGAGTAAATTGTTGGGAAAATCTTGGTGTAAAGGAAAAGTATCGGTTATAATGCAAAACTGTATAGACAAGCTTATTCTCTCATTTCATTTTCAGACATTGAAATGATACTTTTTCCATGTATAAAATGGAGCATGGCATCAACTTTCAGCCAATTTTTGTTTGCCTTACTAGCTCACTGAAATGACAAGTTTGTTACTGGCGAATAAACAGAATTGATAGCTGTCCCATGCAGCAAGAGTATGGGGCAAGGAGGGTCCAATTTTTCTGCTCTCATGGCCCCCCATCCCCCAAACCAGTAGCTGCTCTTCCTTTTCCTAGTCAGCTTATCTGTTGCAATACTGAATGTGAAAGCCAGCTGCGGTGGTGGTGCTGCGGTAGCGTTGTCGCCTCACAGTATGACGTTTTCCTGTTCGTTTCTCAGCTAGAGCATCTTCTGTCTGGACACATGCGTGAATGGGCGTACCTTCGGTGAAGGTTGTGTGTCAGACCTGGCAAGTCAGCACGTAAAAATCTACAGCATATCATTAGCGGACCGGATTTCTGCTGTGGCGACCCCTAACCGGGAAAACCCGAAAGACACAACAACAACTGAATGTGAAAGCCAGACTTCGACTTGTACCAAGCAAGATCCCTTTGGCTCAATATTTCTTAGTCTGGGATAGAACTTCACGTGGCCCTTTGTTCCCATGGGTGAGGATTGAAAGGTAGGGAGCAGTAATTTAAGCACAAATTGGGCGATTGGCTGGGTAATGGGAAATCCACACTGGAGGTTCCACCCGTGTCCGTCTTGGACAGGGGCAGTAGGTGCTGATTTTAGTGTCTGCTTGAGCCAGACACCCTTGGGAACATGGGTTGAACTTGGCTTGGTTTGTAAGGGCCCTGGGGTCGTTATCCTAGTAACCTCCTGTGATCCTTTCAGTGGCCCAGTGTGGGATTCATGCAGGTCCCCCTCCCAGTCCTGGCCTGATCCGGATTTCTGCAGTAGCCATTGGCTGAGCATCATGCTGTGACCCGAGTGAGTGTGCCTTCTGGTGAGTCAGCCTAATCTTATCTGCTCCAGTATCTTAGATTTCTAGCTAAAATCACCATTGTAGACTCACTTGTCTAGCCTCCCTCTTCCTTGATATTGGGCATGTTGGCATTGACCAATCATTTCCACCCTCTCTGTCTGGTCTTTACAGTGGTATGTGCTTCTTGAATTACAGCAATTTGTATTGTCCTGCCTAAATATTATAAAATATTACTTTTCTTTGCCATTTAACAAGGTAACCTGTTAGTGCTACACTGAATATATTTTTTTTGTGTTTGCTTGAGTAAATGACTGGCTGTCCGGCTCAAATAAAAGCAATAATAGTGATTATCCTCTGACATTACCAAGTTATTCCAGTGCCCCAGTTATAGCAGAGCCCACCATTGGTATTAATGGTGTTTCCTGCAGTAGAGGCATGAAATGGGCTACTGTTAGCTGGTGCTAAATCTGCTTTGAATGCTCAGTCTTAAAAGAGAAGAGCTAAGCAAATGACAGCATTTCAGTGCTGCATCTTCTGCTGATTGTGAAGCGTCACCGTACAGGGCATACAGACAACCTTTCCAAGGGCTACCCTGATGCTTAACCAATAATGCAGAGCATAAGGAGAATTGCTGGTCAGTGTTTTATTTCTCTGATTAAGTCTTGTTGATGATCAAAATCTATTCTGAAAGCAGTGTTGCAAACTTTGTAGGTAAATTGAGCAGGAAAAAAGTACTTAAAACTGGTACATAGCATTCAGGAAAGCTTTGCCCCTCACATTAATCTTTATTGTAAATAAAATCAGCTTAATTCTTTGCAAAATGTATGTATGCATAGGATCAGTCTAGGTAATAAATGTAGTACTGAGTGACTTTTAGCAAATTAATTTGCCTTTGTATACATTGTTTAAATGAGGTTTAAGGACACTTGGACATTACAGTAAGATTTGATTGGCTGTAGGTAATTTACACTGGCACTTGGATTTGGCTAACATCAGATCATTCTCAATATTTACAGTTCTTTTGGTGCATTCCAAAAGTAATAGGACATTTTTGAATGCTTGGCAAGGCACTGCAGGTGCCATATTTTAAACTGCATAAATATGTTTATCTGTGTGGTCTCTGAGGTGGTACAAGGTTTTTACTACATCAAGTATTCTCACTGGTATATATGGCCACAAAAAGGTACTTGTTTATGTGTTTTTTGTGGGGTTTGTTCTTAACAGTGGTCCTTGAGGCAGTACAGAAGTCTACTAAAATAAAAAGCATTATCCCTGTAGTATGTAGCTAGAATGACTACTTGATTAGTATTTCATGTATTTAATGGTAAAGTCTCTATGCCTGTGAGGACTTAAAATTTCTGACTTCGACTTTCCTTTTTTGCAGTTTTCTTGCTGTTGTGGCTCTGCAGCATGCTCATTGTGCTGCAGCTGCTGCCCGAAGCTCAAGCAGTCGACTGGAACACGTTTTATGTATGCACTTTTCTTCATCTTGGTAACAGTCATCTGCTGTGTAATGATGTCACCTACAGTAGCTAAAGAAGTGGAGACCCACGTAAGTAAAATGGAAAAATAAATACAGAATGTTGCGTTTATAACTTATTTATACTTCTATTTTTGTGAGAGTTAAGGACTGAACTCAAAAGTACAAAAAGAAATTATAGACATGGGTAACGTGCATCACTCTAAAGAAAAGAAGCAGTAGATAACATAGAAATGTTCAAGTAACTCTTATGAGATCATATTGCCCACATGGATGCTATTTTCCAGAAAAATATACAAAAATGCAAGACTGGTAGTTTGAAGGTAACAGCCAATCGTTTAGGTGAGATACTGAAAAGTATGTTTTCACAAAAAAGGTGGCATGTGATTTGAGTAACTTTCTTGGAATGGTACTAGGGCTAAAATGGTCAGAGTTCAGAAATACATAGGACAGACCTAAGGCAGTTCTTATGAAAACTGGAGGAAAATATGAACTGTTGCTTAAATGGTGTCTACAGCTCATCTGTTATGGAGGAAGTGAGCAGACTAGGTAGACATAGTGATTCTTATCTGCTACCACAATATGTTTTTATGTTGGGCTGCACTTTCCTTTCCTTTCCTGTTCTGCTTGTATTATCTTAAACAGTGTTGGAGGAAAACCTAAGAAGTCGGTGAGGAGCAGGAACTGTTTATATTACTGGGCTGTTGTATTGTATCCCGTCCAGATGATAAATTGTTTTGACAATTTTGTGTTCTTTTCTTGGCTTAAAAACAGTTAGCTTTCCCATTCTGGAGACTTGGAATGCTGAACAATTGCAGTTGCACAGAATTCTGATTCCTATAATTAAGTAGACATTTTAATCAACTGGTCTGATTTTCTAAACAGCCCAGCCTTTTCATGTACTCCCTGATAGATAATAAGGTATGATGCTCCTTTAGAGGCTTATTGAGTTCCTAAGCAAAGCAGTGATCAGCCTTTTCATTTAGTGAATGAAAGTGAAATAACTCTTGTGAATGGTACCTGAAAGTGTGAGCGCAGGGATGTTTTTTATGCATTTTTTACAACTTTATGAATACATATCATAGTGTGCTGTGTGATGCCAGCTGGTGCCTTCAGGATGGTCATTATAGTATTCACTGTTGCAGTCTTCGCTATTTGGATAGCCTGCTGTGCTATACATTACTGTGACCATTTATTTGTTTACGCAGTCACAGTCCGACATCTGAGGTATGCAGTCTAGAAGTGACTGTAACCACCTCTTATGTGTACAGTTCACTGTTTCTCAAAGTAGCACTGCTATGTATTCTGAAAAGTTTACTGTTGGAAGACTGTTCACCATGTGTATGTGGTATTGCATGACCAGTTATTTATATAAAATTGTAACTGTGTTCAGCGTTGATACTGCTGTAACTTAGCTCTGCAGGGCTAACTGGAATGGGACACAGTTTAGTCACTTGCAGTCCTCTTTGCTTTGATATCGCCAGCTGCCACTGTTGTGAACACAGCTTTTCATGTTCTTGTAATATTTTCTTTGGGAAGTTCACTTTAAATGTAAATCACAATGTTTAAATTATAAAATTTGGGTTTTACCTACGTAATTGACATCTATTCTTAATAATTGCTTTTGGTGTGTATTTGCTGTAATGTTAGTTTGTCAAGTTTTTCTCCCCGGGTTTCTGCTGAAAATGGGCTACTGGCCCAGTCAGGCACTACCTGGTTAACAAATGAAAATAAATAAGTAAATATTCCAAGCCAGAAGTTCCAAAATCATTGGCTTCTCCCCTCTGAGTCACCAACACTAGTCTTATGCTGGCTGGTTACTAAAGTAGGGTGGGCAAAAGGCTTCCTTACAGATCTCACATTGCTGCACATTTTTTCAGTGCTGCCTTGAGAGTATTACTTGCCTCCCAGCTTTTAAGAAGAATGAAAACGATGCACGGTTTTGCTTCTTGTCATTATGTCGGCTCTTTTATGTTGCATTTTCTGTGTCCCTCACCTAATTACAAAGTGATTTAGTTGAGAAGCAAGTGCAGCTGTGATGGGCATATGTTCCCAAAGTATTGCCATTTCCACTGCCTTTTTGTTTTGCTGCAGAACACAATATTGATGACTTTGAACACTGTGTAAAATTCATGCAGGCTACTGGGTTAGAGACAAAAGACTTTTTGCTGAATTTCTTCCTGAAGGATGACTTGGATCACTAGGAGAAAAAAGTCAGAGAGAAAAAAAAAAACACAGCGAAAGTGGAAAAATTAAGGCATCCTCCCAAAAAGAAGAAAAAAACATGAAGGTTTAATAGGTTCTTGAACTTATTCCCTTCTGTTTTAAGTTACTCTGGTATGTCTGACAGACTTTGAGTTGGTTATTTCTGTGATGGGGAGCCTCAATGAACATTAGTGCCTGCCCAGTGTAAAGTTAAATAAGTCACCTTTATCTGTGCTGACATTGGACTAGATTGGCCTTCTCCAAGATTATATTAGAAGTAAAAGAACCTGAGACGTGCGCCATTTCCTTTACACATGAGACCGTATGCACTTGAAAGGATTCTACAACTTCAAGTTCATTAAACATAGGTCAAACTCGTTTTGATTTGTTTGAAAATAGTTTTTTGAAATTGTATACAAGAGAATTAAAGGCGAGTTTGATGTATGGTAACAGTTCAAATGAAATATCAACATTTTTAAATGAGAGGAAATTTGTTTAATCCACAATATAATAATGCAGTAGCTTGTTTTGGGAGAACCTGTGAATATGCTATATGCTTCCAGAAAAACAACTTTTGTTTTGCCTCGTAGAAATATCAGAATATTGAGACCAGACAAAGGAGGAGGAGGTGTAGGAATTATGGATTACTTAGACTATTCTGCAAAAATGCAAATATTCTGGAACAGGAATGTATATGAACATGTCTGAAGAAATTAAATTAATATTAATTATAAAATTGATTTTTAAGCGATTTTTTTTTTTCTAATGATTTCATTGCTAAAGAAAAGTATGAAATTGTACAGGTTTAAACATCCAGTAATTCCCACTGTTTTTATTTCAGACCCTCAGCTGTGACCCCTTGTGATTGCTACAGGTTCTAAAGTGGAACCTTTAGCAGTATTCATTGAAAACAAATTGAAAAATAAATGTATAGATGTTGACTTATAATAGATTAATGGTATTTATCTGTTACTATTAAGAGATGTAGGATCATAGGAGATTATACTAGGGTAAAGATCCTAGAGCCTTTAAGCCTAACCATTCATGTACCATTTTTCCCAATTGTCAATGCCCATGGGCTAGAATGGCTTTGTTGTATGCCTTTGCCTTAGGGTATCTAACAAACTGCTTCTATCCATAAGGGCCACATTGATAAGCCAGGGGTAATTTTGCGATTTCCCATCCATTAGTCCAAGTTGTATTTGAATAGGCTTAGGGAAGGGCTCTGTTTCACATGAATGGGGAAAAAGCTATTTGTTCCCCATTGGGGAATCTAACTCTGGCCACATGCATAATAAGTGGGAGTACTTATCGCTGTATTAATGAGGAAAACAGTCATATAGAATTTAATGACAGTGATATTTTTATGACAGTAGATGTTGTGGATTTGTTTACATCCATACCACACAAATAAGGTTTAGATTGGTTTGATAATTCAGTTAGTAAGATTTCAGATTTATCCTACAAAGATTTTGGCTTAGTAATAGATTTTATGGACACAGTGCTTACTTCAAACAGCATTTACTTTGAAGGGTGATACATTCATCAGTTATCAGGTGTAGCAATGGAAGTAGTGTAAGCAACCTTGTATTTAAATTTGGTATTGCATTACTGAAAAAAGGAATTTTTAACTTCACCATTTTTACAAATATAAAAATGTATTCCTGTTTTTAGACGATTTTATTATATGGTCAGGTTCAGAAGAAATGGCATTGAACTTTATAGCTTGTTTTGGTAAAAAAGATTATTTAACATTTACTTGCATTTTAAATGATAATGAGATTAGTTTTTTGAATACAAATGTATACAGATAACAGTGCTTAGCTTTCATTAGGCCAGTCATTAAATATTAATGTGAGAGTGTTCAATCTCGCCTTTGTTCTTACACATGGGTTCGATCCTCGGCCCCGTCGACTGCAAGCTCTGCATCGAGAAGAAGCTCGAGGACATCTAATACCCACAATCCCCTCTGCCTTTACCTCAGATCTAGTTTGCGCTGCTGCATCGCTGGGGACTAGCTCGAGGCTTTTACAGATAAGAATTTATCTTTCTGTTTAAACTTTTCAAAATTTTCTTTAAATATAGTCTATGAATAGTTAGAGTAGGTGTGTGAGTGGACTTTGATATCTCGGTTCCTTAGATTAGTTACTTAGTTTAACTAAAGGGTACAGAGTTTTTTTGCCTACCACCCCTACTTGAATAACTTTGACTAAGTATTGTTGTAGTCTGCTTTATTACAGGATTTGACACTTATTACCGGATTTGACTGTTTTTCATTGGAAGTGACTTTTAATTACTGGACTGTCTTTCTTTCTTGTTGTTATGTCAGAAAAAATAAAATCTGGCTTCAAACGTTCTCAGTGTGGCCAAAAATGTCGGTCACAGACAACCACAGTTCCTGTGTCTACTGTCTTGGCCCTCTCCACTTACAAGAGGACTGCTCTATTTGTCACTCTTTAGTGGGAGGGTCATGACAGATAGGCGAGGAAACTGATGGATAGAGGATTGCTGAAACCCTCTTTCCAGGAGGCTCTGGATGCTTGGACCAGGCATCCAAGTCTTGAGCCAAAGTCATCGGCTCCGAGCTCTGAAAGTCTATAGATCACGGTTCCACAGACTTCGGGCCGAGTGTTCAACTGTTGGCAGTTCGAGCCTCGAGTCTTGGAACCGTGACGGAGCTCCTCCACCGACTCTGTTGAGGTCGGGCGCCCTTCGATCCCTTCGACTCGTTCTTCTAGAGCCCTTTCCGACACCGATGTGGACCGTGTGGTGCAGAAACTTATGGAGCATACGGCCCTGTCCAAGCTTATTTCGTCTCCTCTCAGTTGATGTCGAGACTTGAAGGCCTGCCACTATCTCCATCTGTTCCTCCTCCGAGACCTGTTCAGTCTTCGAGCCGGAAGAAGCTGACTTGATGATTGTGGAGCCCTCGGTGCCAGAACCGTCTTTTTCTCGGTCGGCACCGTTTACCTCGACTCCATCCGATCCGTACCGGAGTCTCGGGCAGATCTGTCCTTGGTTCCGGGACCGAGAGTCGGACCGATTTCGTTCCGACGCCTTCGGGCCTCGCACGGATCGATTCGGTTCCCTCGGGTCGGTGCCTTCGCTCCTGTTTCGGGATTCTTCCCATTTCTTCGAACCGGGAGATACCTCGACTGGGACCCGGGGCCTCGACCATGAGGAAGGTGTTGTCTACCCAGACAACCACATCAGCAGGTACAGCTTTATCCTCCTTGCACCCAGCGTCGGGCACCAGTGTCTCAGCCAGCCCTGGAGGGTGCCCCTCTTCCTCGGAGGCTTCTTCGGATGCTCCCAGAAGTTCCTAGAAAAGACTGTGTAAGAGGAGACACTTGGATTCTCCACAAGAATCCTTGACATCTGATACTGACTTAGATGAGTCAGAAGGGTCCCCTAAGTCACCTTCAGAGGATGTCTCTTTTTCTGACATCTTGAGATCCTTAAACAGAGAGGTGACTGGCAAGCCCTCCCTTCTGAGGATGAGTCAGTTTTGCTGAAGGCATTTGGTGCCCGTCCTTCCTCCTCCTGGGTCACTCCGCCTTTGATGAGTTAATGGACCTGACGGTGGAACCAGTCCCTAGGAAGCCAAATAAGTACATCACGGCACCACAGGACAAAGCTTACCTTACCAAAGGAGTTCCAGTAGACGCCATGGTGGTGGCAGCAAAGGAGATGTCGGAGTCTTCCTCATCTGTCCATCCGCCTAACAAAGATTCTAGGACCATGGACAGATACGGAAGCGCATTTTCAGTTCAGCGGCTTTCTCCCTGAACTATTTGACCCATTTTACACGTTTACAGAGGATCTAGTCAAAGAGTTGGGAGATACCTCCAGGGTGCTACAGATGCCGCTGTCTCAGAGAAAGTTACAGCGATCTCAACACCCTTACGTCCATTGTGAACTCGTCCATGAGGCTGATATCCTATGCAGCGAAGGATCGAGTAGGGCAGCGGCTTCAGCGCTCTTCAGGCAATCCTGGATGCGCTTATGTTCGGAAGCCTTCAAGTCTTCCTTTACTAACGCCCCATTTGATGGAGCCACACTTTTTGGCCCTAAAGTAAAGGAGACCCTTACCCGTGTGAACAGGAGGAAAGACTCTGTCTGCTGTCGGAGTCCGTTTTCCACCCTTCCAGACCGTATCCCAAAGGACAACGTGGTGGGAAAATGTGGTTTCAAACCCCAAGGATCTTTCCCAAACACATAGGTGATGCCCCTCTAGAGGCAGAGGGGGCAGAGGTGGAAGACGCCGCCTGGCACCAAGGTGACAGGGATAACCTCCTGGCAAACCTTTTCAGCACTCCTGAGAGGAGGCCCGACTGTCCTGCTCTGGAGGCAGTCGGGGTCGCTAGCTTTATACCCTCAGGCCTGGCAAAACCTTTCTTCAGACAATTGGGTAAAAGCATTGTTACCAGAGGTTACAAAATCCCATTTCTATCCAAAGAGAAAACTCCCAGATGTACCACCCCATCTGCGAGACCCAGCAGCTACAGAAATTTCAAAGCTGCTAGAAAAAGAGTCATCCAACCAGTCCCAGCGGACCAAATAGGATTTGGAACTTACTCAAGGTTCTTTTAGTTCCAAAGAAAACAGGGGACTGGAGGCCAATTCTGGACCTAAGTCATCTCAACAGCTTTGTCAAGAAGGAAAAGTTCGAATGGTCACGCTTCAATCGATCCTTCCATTCTTACAGAAGGACGACTGGATGTGCTCAATAGATCTGAAGGACGATACTACCACATCAAAATGGCCAGGGCGTCCAGGGATCATTTGCCCGGCTGGGAGCCAGTCACTATCAGTTTCGAGCCCTGCCCTTTGGCCTGACCACAGCCCCCAGGGTCTTCACCAAATGCATGGCAGTGGTAGCGTCTCATCTGAGGCCTAGGATTCCAGGTGTTTCCGTATCTGGATGACTGGCTCCTGTCTGCCACCACCAGGCGTCAACTGATACAAGCCAGGGATTACACCCTACAACTTTGTACACACCTTGGCATCTCAGTAAATTTGATCGTCCGGTACAGCCATCACAGCATATCTTATTCATAGGAGCGGAATTAGATACGCCCACAGATACTTCTAAAACTTCCGACAGAAAGAATAGTAGCACTTCAATTCAACATTTCCCTTCTTCTGTCATCCAGAAAGTCACCAGCAAAAATTGTTCTGAAAGTTTTGGGTCTCATGGCAGCTTCTCTCATAGCAATACCATTGGGAAGACTGCACATGAGAGTGCTACAATGGCTTCTATTTGCACAATGGTCATTCCAACAACTTCCACTGACTCACGAAATATTGATAACGAAAACATGCAAATCACACCTAATGTGGTGGTTACAGACTTGCAACCTATCCAGCGGAAGACCATTTGTGCTACCCGCATAACCACGGACGCTTCCCTGATAGGGTGGGGGGGCATCTTTCAGGGACAGACAGTCCAAGGCGAATGGACCAATCTGGAGTACAATCTGCACATCAATGTTCTGGAGTTGAGGGCAGTGTTTTTGGCGTTGCAACACTTTGCTCCCTTCTTCCTCCAGGGACCATTGCAGTTCAGACAGACAACATGTCCGTAGTCTGGTACATAAACAAGCAAGGGGAACCAGGTCTTACCAACTATGCAGAGAGGCCATGAGAATTTGGCAATGGGCAGAGTCCACGGTCGCTTTCTGATCATCCCGGGTCATCCAACGTCATAGCCGACAGGCTGAGCAGGGCAATACTATTGCCTCACGTGGTCCCTCAAACAGTCAGTTGAAGGATTTTTCGCAAATGGGGTCAGCCTACCTGCGATCTGTTTGCGTCTCCAATGAATGCCAAATGCAGGAGCTACTTTGCCCTATTACCTCCAGGGAAGTCCCCAGGGATTGGCCCCCGGTCTCCTATATGCTTTTCCTCCATTTCCCTGATTGCAAAGTTTCTACAGAAAGCCAACAACCTTCAGAGGACTATTATTCTCATTGCCCCATTCTGGCCTCGTCAAATTTGGTTCCCTTTCTATTGCATCACCGCATTCGGGACCTTGGATGCTGGACCCAGAGCCAGATCTACTGACTCACTCGCCAGGAGTTCCTCACCCATCTCTAGAATCTCTCCATCTAGCAGCTTGGCTGCTCGCCTTTAGCCAGGTCAGTTCCCCTTACATCGGCAGTTCAAGATATTTTAGTAGCTTCAAAGTTTCCACTACAAAGACTTACACCAGTAAGTGGAAATGTTTTGTCTTCTGAATCACATCATTTGGACCCTGTTACAGCTCCGTTAAACAAGGTTTTAGAGTTCTTGACTGAGTTATTTCATGAAGGAGCTTCCCCGGCTACTTTAAGAGTACAGTTAGCTGCCATTTCTAACTATCATGTAGAAGAATGTGGTGCGCCTATTATGGCTCACAGACTTTGTAAAGCCTTTTAAAAGGTTCTTTTCATATCAGACCACCAGTCAGAAGTCCGACATCACCGTGGAATTTAAATTTGTTGCTCTCTAAATTGATGTTGCCACCCTTTGAACCAGCTTCAAGTTGCACATTGAAATTTTTGTCATGGAAAACATTATTTCTAGTGGCCATTACATCTGCTAGGCAGTGTCTGAGCTTCAGGCCCTTTCGGTCAAACATCCTTATTTAATATTTCATTCTGACAGAGTATCCCTACGCACTAATCCATCCTTTCTTCCCAAAGTTTGTTCTTCTAGTAATATTAATCAGTCCATTGAATTACCCACCTTCTTTAAAACCACTCTAATAAATTGGAGTATATGTTGCACAAACTGGACGTCCATAGACAACTCAGATTTTATTTGGATAGAACAAAAGATCACAGGAAATCTGATCAACTATTTGTAGCTTTTGCTGACAGCAGAAAGGGTCTTGCAGTTACAAACGAACTCTTTCTAAATGGCTAACTGACTGTATCACATATGTTTATGAAGCCTCTGACCAAACTTTATCAGCAAAACCAGAGGACATTCTACCAGATCAGTGTCTACATCTTTGGCTCACGCTTACCTTTAGACACTATTTGTGCGGCTGCTACTTGGGCTAAACCACATACATTTATCTCTCATTACAAAGTGGACAGGGTTTCTAGGGATAGGGCAACCTTTGGTTCCACTGTGCTCAAGAACGTTCTCCCTTGAGTTCCTCAGGATCATGGAGCTAGGGACGCTACCCATGTAGAACAAAGGCGAGATTGAACACTCTCACATAAAGAAGTTATGTCCTTACCATAACGCTCCATGTGGAGTGTTCATCTTGGTTATTACACTCCCACCCTTCCCACCCTTAGGAAGAACGTTCGATTTGGTGCCTGGTCTGGAGTATTCTCCTTCTGCTGTTGCAGTATTACTGTTACTATCATACTCTTGGTGTGTTTGTATATATGTACTTTTATGTATATAGTTGGCATGTGTGCGTGCTGTATGTCTGGTTTGCTTGCAAACTAGATCTGAGGTAAAGGCAGAGGGGGATTGTGGGTATTAGATGTCCTCGAGCTTCTTCTCGATGCAGAGCTTGCAGTCGGAGCCGAGGATCGGCTCCGAACCCATGTGTAATAACCAAGGCGAGATGAACACTCCACATGGAACGTTATGGTAAGGACATAACTTCTTTTTCCCCCCTTTGGCATGTACCTGTCCAGATGCATGCAACAATTGGAATTCCCACAGATGTACCATAATAAGATACAAAACCTAAACAGGTCCTACATGGACCGACTCAAAGTCCTGTTACTGTACTCTGCATCTTAGACCGCTAAGGGATGACCTGTGTGTGGCATGCAAGGCATCTTCTGACCCATTATTGATGAATTTACTGCACATCTTCAATTCAGATTGCATCAGAAAGACTGCTCGCTCTATGCCTAATAGACAGATGCAGCCCATGCATGGATCCCCTCAAATTATCCATGCTTTGATCCCAGATATTTTCATTAGGCGTAATATATAATTATTGGCCATGGGATGGGTAAGACCAGTCTATAATCAAGTGGGATAGATTATTTTAAGCCCAGAAGAGGAAATGGGCTTTTCTTAAAATGGTCTGCAAGGCAGCTAGCCTGGTACTTGCCTATCAACCTATGAACAAAACAGAATGGGAAATAACGGTTTTACTATTTGTTGTAAACTGACTTTTTGAGAATCTTATTTACATTTTAAAAGTTCGTATCCTTACCAAAAATGGGTGTAGTAAAAGTACAATTTGAGAGACTTTCTTGGTGAATATCTGATGATGTTGTATTGAAAAAAGTGAGAAATTGATTAAAATATTATCTGAACGTTGCTACCCTGAGAATATGATGACATAAGTATATGAAGAAGTGAAAAAGGGTAGAAACTCTGATACAAAATATTGTACTGTTTTGCATGTAAAAACACTAATGTTGGCAACAACAGTAACATTTTATTTTTATACAACAGAGATTCAGTTATTAACAAACATACTTTAGTTTTACCGTATACAATTGATGGTAAGAGCATAAGAAATATTAACAAGAAATGGAATATATTTTTGATTTAAACAACAAAAATTAGGCACAGTCCCAAAGGTGATTTATTCTCTGAATACAAATAAAATTATTTAGAGAGAATCAGACACGGACACTAAATTTGGAAATACAGGATGGATATTTAAAATGTGGAAATTAAGTTTTGTGCTTATATTAACGATGGTCCTTGTTTAGTGGTAGATTATTACCCAAAAGCTATCCCTTGTTTAGACAAATGAAACTGTAATACTTTAAGGGTAGTTTTTTTTTTTTTTTTTTTTTTGCCAGCTGTGTGTCTTGCCCTGCATTTTATGTAGGGTAAAACAGAGACCCTTTTTTAAGTGTATAAAACAACACCTGTATGACCAGAAGAAAAATGTTGAAAAGAATATACTGTATAGACATTCAGCCAGTTGTATTAATTTTAATTTTTTATATCAGAAAAGGTACCAGTGAGTATCAGAGGGTTGACGATGGGAGGCCACTCTGGAATACAAGTAATTGATATAGAAACTCTGTTTGGATGCCATGAAGATACTTGGGTATCCATGATCTGTTATCAATGATAGCGCTTATACTGAGCCTGTGGACACAGCAAACCTGTTGGTCGACAGGTTCTGTGAAAACTTCACCCCCTGTACCTGCCACACGTACCCCATGAGATCCCTACCACACCTGTCCTCTACCTTGTATCTCTAAAGAGCAGGTCATGAACACCCTTTCTAAGGCCAAAAACACAGCATCTATGAGACCTGATAACATCACAGGCTGCATGGGCTACGACAAGTATTAGCAACATCATTGGTAACTCTTTTCAATCATAGTCTAAGCACCAGGTTCATCCCAGCTGAATGGAAAACTGCCACCATTATTCCTTTGCACAAAGATGGTGCTTCCACTGACAACGGGGAACTATAGACCTATTAACCTGACTAGCCTCATCTGCAAGGCCATGGAGCAAATCATCATGGACCTTATCAACAAAGATGTAGGTAATCTCCAAACACTTGACCCTACTCAGTTTGGATTTGTCAAAGGGAGATCATGCCTGTTAAGCCTGGTAGACTTCGAGACCGTCACCAAAGTCCTGGATGAGGGGAAATCTGTGCATACAGCCTAGTTAGGTTTAGCCAAGGCTTTTGATACTAGCCCTCAAACTCACCCAGCTAGGTATCAACCCTTGTATCGTTAGATGGGTCACAAACTGGCTCACTGATGGAACACGTTTAGTCAAAATAGGGGAATCCACTTCCAACAGCAGACCTGTAACCAGTGGTGTTCAACAGGGATCTGTCCTGGGACCTCTGCTGTTTGGAATCTGTTTCTCCAAAGTACAAGCAAAAACTAAACGTTGGGTTAGGGAGGAACTCTGCTTCACATGGATGGGGAGCCTGTTCCAGAGATGTAGTCTCTGGGTTACATACCTGTCTCTCTAGCAGGTCTTATTTGCATCACAGGCATGGTTTGAATCGTTAGAATGGATAATTCTGGTACTGTTTGTTTCGCAGGTATGCAAGAGGTCCATTAAACTGGGGTCTGACCATGCCTTTTATGCCAGGTGTAGAGCTCCCGTCAACAGCTTGTAGGAGACAGAATACAGAGCTAAGACCTTGAGTTGGCCTGCATAGGACATGTTACTTAGCCTTGCATTCTTTTGGTAAGGAACCTCTGTGGGCATTCCAATTGCTGCATATGCCTAGTTAGGTACATACCAAATTGGGCATTGTACTCCGTTATAGGTTTGACGAATGCTGAATACAGTGGAACAATGACTTCCTTAGACCTAGATGCCATACCTTTGTTTATAAGTTGTACAATGTAGAATGATTTCCTCACTACTTTAGACACATGATGGTCAAATGTTAGATTACTGTCTGTGTGTCCCCAAGCCCCTGACTACTGGGTCAACTCTTAAGGGTGTGTTGTATGATAGTTACCAGGGGTTGATGACTTCCCAAAGGATACTATTATGCATTTCTTGAAGTTAAGTTTTAGTCTGTGGCTCTGACACCAGTTACTTGTCTGTCAGCCCTTCTTGGAGAACATTTGGGTCTGCGGGAGATTCAGTGACTGCTCCTAATTTGCAATCATCTGCAAATTTAGTCAGCCAGAGGCCATTGACATTGGCCTTTGACTTCAGAGAAGTAAATGCCAAAAAGGAGATTGTTTTACTTCATTGGATTTTAAGGAAAGGTTTTAAGAGCACTTATTTTGAATATTTAGTGACATATGTTTAGGGTCAGCTGACTTAGATATCCAGTCTACTCAAAGTGTAAAATATGAAGACATTTGATTTTAAATGGTTTCTGAGGTAGTCTAATTACTGAAAGATGAAGGCATTAAAACCTTTATTTTTGTAATAAATTATTCAACATTTCTGTTGAGACATTTTCCAATTTGCATCATTTGGTTTTGGATCTTTTTGCACACTTTTGGAGTGTTCTTCTGTGCTTTAGTTATTTTTACATATGAACTAAAGACAACTATTCTAGTGTAAAAGATACTGATACAGTAGTAGATGAACATCGAGCATTTGAAGAGTTGTATTAGTGGGTTTGTCAGCTAGATAATAGATAATGCAATCAGCACTTGGAAATTCAAATAAATAGGTGTGGGAAAGAGCTAGGTAGGACAGAAAATAACATTGTAGTTAAAAGGTGGGGTATAAAGTAGGTTCGTTGATAGCCATATGTATTATCATAAGGTAAAACTAAAATTATAGAGGTGGGGGTGAGTGATGTTACAAAACTATGTATATGGCTGGAAGATGCTAGTTAAACATTTCTGGTATTGATAGACTAGTTTTGTGGAGTGGGATTCTGAATGAAGAAAAATGGTTTGATGTGGCAAGCTGAGGCTAGAATGGCATTTATTCTGGAGATGTGCAGGAGCAGATCGATGGATCAGATCTGGTGTGATGTCTGTATTTTACTTTAATTCAGACAGCAATACATTGATAAGCTAGGTTTTAACTTTGCAAATGTGTAACACAAATGCAAATTCATAGTGCAGGTTTCTAAGATTGTTCTAACAGTGCCAGTAAATTTGTTTGTAATTTAATCTGCAGTATTGTGCATTTCTATGACATAAAAACATGGCTAATCTTGTTAACTTTCTCTGTATGTGTATAAAAAAGAAGGAAAAAAGAAAAAGAAAATGTATGGAATTTGTTACTGAAGTATGAAGTGTAACTTTCTGCCTTGAGTCAAGAAGCCAGGGCATAAAATTGTATTTAAGGAATCTTCAAGGAGGCAGCCAACCAGAAGTAGGAAAGCAGTCATTACTATAGAAATGTGTAACTGTGCCATTATATCTATGGGGTCTGATTATTGAAACAACCTGTTTTGTTGTGTTGCTGATTGAAAAATGACAATTAAGCTAGAATATTTAATTTTGAGATTAAACCAGTGTAGAAAGTCAGTCTGTCTGCAAGACATTGTACGTATCAGTAAGTTAGCTTTTTTGCGGTCTGCTTGTATAATATTTAATTAGCACAGCTGAATGTTCAGTATAGTTTCATTTGGCAATAGTTGGGATATTTAGCTTAGTCAGAAATTGTTTCAAATGTTCTTTATATGCGACTGATAGTTGCACAAGGATTAGAACAGTCTTTACTTCTGTAAATTTAATTTGTATTTGCACATTCCTGACTAATTCGTATCACCATGTTCATGACTTTATTGTGTATGTGTATTTGTATTTTTATTTTTTTATTTAGTTTTAAAATCTTGGGGCTGGTATTTATTTATGTATTATACGAGAATAAGATATTGTTTAGTGCTACCACTGACTGGCAAGATTGCTTAGCACATTACCATTATGTGTTTGTATCTGGCTATAAATAGAGTGGCAGAGTAGCCAGTGGATCTGTAACCCAGTGTGCTAGAGTGGTGCCAGTACTACCATGCCAGGACAAAAGCTGTGGGGAGTTCTACTAGCCTGCCCCTTGAAAAGCAGTTAACTGTAGGTGAGGTTAGAGGAAAACACTGATGTGAGAAAAGGGCCTAAGGTGCTAGACCAAAGACTTGGCTTTTAAGTGGTCAATGCAGTCCTGCTGTGGGAATAGATGTTGAAAGCCCATAGTCAGCACAGTAGAGCATATTCTTTTCATGCTGTTGAGGCCAGATTACATTTGACGGATTGGTTAGTGGATTAGATTTGTGAGCACTTTTTTAATTTGACCTGTTGGGCAGCAGTGGAGTGACTTGGGAAGACCATCCAATTGGCGGCCACTAGACCTGTATGAGGCAGTGGAATGGATCAAAATAGTATAGCCACTCTGTCTGACAGTGTGACATTAATTGGCACTGGAAGGATACAGACTCCATCAATACCATCTCTGTCACTGCACTGTCATCAAGAAATGCTCTCAGATTATGAACACACACAGTACAGCTTGCAGCTTCCTACTCTTAGAAGTTACTAAGGAAGAATGCAGAGTAAGATGTAACAGATGGTGTTTTGAGTGAGCATGGCTTAATTTTTACTAAATTGAATCTTAACAGGATTATGCATCAACCAGTGTGAAGTCAGTCCCATTCAGTCCTCGAGGGCAATACAGAATGCCTAACCCCAGTGACTGCCTGTCACAGAACCTTAGGCATCCACATTTTTCTTCATTTAAACAACATGCTGATTTGTGCAGATTCTGTATCCAGATGTTTGGAGTCCTTGGACAAGGTCATGTCCCTTCTTTCCCACCTACGCTTCAGATAGAACTGAACTTTCAAAAGGCCTTCTTGCACCCTGTTAATTGGTCAGGCACACATTTTCGGATGATTGTCTTCGGCTATTACTTTTTGACCTGATGTCTTTTCAGTTCGTTCCGTACATACGGCTTTTGGATACGACCTCTTATCCAAGTTTGGCCACTTTTAGACTTCAGGATCCACAGCTCAGGCTCTTCTTACCCATGATCTTCTTCTCTCCAGGATTACCTCAGATCTCATTTGGCACTAGTAGTGAACAGATGTGGTCTGCTCAGCTCAGGCTTGCCTCAGCGAAGTTCTTGCTTCTTGTTTCTGCAGTTATTGAAATTTTGATAGTTTTGATAGCTGCTGGTCTTCCCTTTGTGTTAGTGTACATTTCCTTGTATTTTTCTTGTAGTTTCCCCTTACCTGAAAAGTCTCTTCCTCTGTGTAAATTAACTTTTTTCCATTTATCTCCCACCTTCCATGCCATGCCTCGCTTTTTGAGTGTTTGAATATTGTTACAGTATTGGTATCCTAGATTTTACCATTGTTGGTATTTCCATTAAAAAAAAAAAAAAAAAAACTTTGCTGTGCTTTGTATAAATTCTTTCCCTTCTCTCAGCTTATTGGTTTAGTCTTGTCTGGCATGTCAGTAGGGTTCAAAAAATGTGTGGCTTGCAGCCCAAACTTTTGAATATGGGTGCACACCAAAAATATTTGGGCGCTGCTCACTTCGATGATGACTTCTGTGTATGTACTGCCTTTGGCCACTGGGCCATTACTGTGCATAAGTATAAACTTTTTTTTTTTTTTTTTTAAACTGAATAAATTTTTATTGATTTTTCAGAAACATAAACGTATATACAGTATGTATATCAAATAAATATTTACATAGTCAAAGCTTAAAGTGGGGAAACAATTCCAAAAACAAACATTACAAAACCAACTATTTACATAGGATGTCTATACTTGAAAAACTTTGTTTTTTCGAGTGCATCTTTGAATAAGACTAAACTTTTCTTGAAGGGCTTCCTTCCTTCTGCAAGAGAATTGTCTTAAGTCTGTGTCTTCTCATTCTGGAACCTCCCCCATCCATCCTCATCCCCTTTTTCCCATTTTGCACATGGAGTTTGGGTGTCACTTCAGCAGTGACAATCTTCTCTTGCCAAGGTTTGCACCCTATCAGGTAAAAATTCCTTGGACAACTCTAGAGGGAAGAAGAGTTGATAAGTCAAGAGGGCAAGGGAAGCGCTGCCCTGACCACTGTCCTTCGTCTTGACCATCTTTGGCTCCGGTCTCAAAAGTCCACATCATCTGATCCTACTACTTATTGGATCTGACACTTGTGCAAGCCAGAACCCCTTCTTTACCAGTGCAGAGATTCTTATGGCAGTCAGTCTCTCCCATGCTGCAGGAGAGACTGGTACGTGGCCATCTAGACCTCCATCTCGGGTCCAACAGAAGCCTGACATAAGCAGATGTGGCTAGAATGATGATTAAGTTCCTCAGGACTCAAATTCAGCTGGAGGTTCTTATGTCTCCATCTCCCATCGGACCCATGAGTTTTGGTCCTTCAGTTCCTGTTTGCTTCTTCCCCCATCTTTCCTCTGTTTTCAGGGACTCTGGATCTGAGATTTCCACAAGAGTCGTCCATGTCTAATCCAAATATATGGTAGTCTTCCATTCTGGGAATTTTGATTTCATTGTTTTCAAGCTCATCCGATTCAGAAGAGTTTCTAAGCCAAAGCTTTGGTGATGGTTGTCTGATCCATCCCTTCCTGTCAGAGTTTTGGTATTTGATATCTTGGCTATTGTGTCACAGCAGAATCAAACTGATTTCCTTGGCCATTCTGGTGTGGGGGTCTTGTCTCCTTCCAGGGTTCCCTCCTAGTTCTGCTTTTGAGGCAGATGAGAGCTCTCCTCTACCTCAAAAGTGGAAACAGAGTGGGACTTCTCATCCTCTCTCAGATTTGCCTGCTCCACAGCCGAAAAAAAATGGATCCTGATCCTATGCAGTCTATCCCATTAGGACAGCCAGTTCCTACAAGCCTCGAAACAGTTCTCATATGGGACACCCAGTAATCTCCAGAGTCCTCTCTGGAGCATCCTACTGCTGAGGTTCCTTGGAAACATTTGTGTAAGAGGAGCCATAGTGTGTCTTCAGTGAGGGATTCCTGGGGTAGTCGGATTCTGATGATGGTGGGCGGGTCGGGGGGCATTACATGGGAAGGATGGTCCAAGGCATGTGGTACCCATATGAGGCTAGACTTCACGTCAGTGTCTTTACAGGTGAGGGCATACCTCCTAGTGTTGTAGGTCTTTCAGGAGGCCCTTCCTATAGGGATGATTTATCTCCAGCATGTCAGTAGTCTAGTACATCAGCAAACAAGGGGAAACACTTTCTTATCTTCTGTGTCAAGAAGCCACAAGAGTGTGGCAGTGAGCAATATCTTCTATCCAGTTTATAAAAGCAATGTGCATAAAGGGGAAGTCCAGCATTTTAGCGGGCAGGTTGAGAAGATCAGTTTTAATCCTCCACGAGTGGTCTTGCAGTCCAGCAGTGGCAGTACAGTTTTTTTCACCACTGGAGTCAACAGTGCTGTGATCTTTTTGCTTCTCCCATAACTCCAAATGCAGTAGGTCCTTTGCCCTAATCTCTCCAGTGCGGGAGTCACAGAGAGAGATGCTCTAATGCAAGTATGGACCCCTGGTCTCCTCTGTGCTTTTCCTCCTACTCTACTGATTCCAAAATGTTTATAGAAATGACTGCAGAGGAAGATCATGGTCATCCTTATTGTCCCCTTCTGGCCTTGACATGTGTAGTTTCTTATTCTCTGACCTCACGTAAAACACCTTCCCTGGGTGCTGGACCACAATACCGGTCTTCTGTATCACCTATCAGGCATGTGTTACCCGGACAGTTGAGCTGTCAGGTTAACTGCTTTGTTTCTCCTCTTCTGATGATAGACATTCAGTCCAGGCTTTCTTCCGAAGTTATCCACATTTTCACTTCCCAGAAACCATCTACCAGAAAAGTTTCTAAGAGTGAGTGGAAAAGATTTTCTGTCTGAGCCTACCAAAGGACATTGGATCCCTTTTCAGCTCCTATTCCAGAGGTTTTTAGATTTCTTAACTTCTATTTTTTATGATGGGGTCAGTTACCACTATTAAGATTCCTTTAGCAGCTATTCTAAACTTTCATGCTGGAAAAAAAATTCTACTTTAGCATACCTAAAACTTTGTAAAGCTTTCTTGAGAGGTATTTTCCTGCTTAAACCCTCACTTAGAGATCCTACCCGTCCTTGGATATGATTATTTTTCAACAAGAATTAATCCAGTCATATTCAATCATCTGTTATATTCACTTGGTCACCTCCTCTTGCATTGCGATGGACAACTTGTAAAACCCTAAACCTAAACTTATGATGAAGGCCCACAGATGAAATGTGTTTGCTCAGGGCATTCGTCTCAACTTTTCTTCGAATTTCCAAAAGATGCGACCGTATCCTATGTAAACTTAGGCTCTTAACTTACAGCTTTTTTAACATCCTCATTCGATTATAAGATGTTCCAGTTTTTCGGTGTAGTAATAGTATTTAAACACTGTGAAGGTAATGAGATGTGTAATTGCATTGAGAAAGACTTTTGTAACTTAAAAGCTTTGCTGTGCTTTATTATTTTGCTCATTAAAATAGTGTTTGGCGTTGAGCTCTTGTCGTTCTTTCTTGGATATTCTTGATGCTTTGTCTTCAAGAGCTCTTTGGACACCAGGACTGGTTGGTTTTGTGTGTTCCTTTTTCAAAGTCAGGGTGTTTCAAAATTATCCTTAGTTAGTGGGTTAGCTGACACAAACACCTTTACTGAATTATCGCTTGTGACAAATTGACATTGAAATAAAAGTAATCAAACTGTATTAACAAGTAATTATCGCTTGTGACAAATTGACATTGAAATAAAAGTAATCAAACTGTATTAACAAGTTGACATTTACAAACATTATACTTCACGTATATTGCTGTATATCATATAACCTAAGCAACATTACATAAATCATTCAATTCCTGGCCTTTTTTTTAAAACAAGAAACATATCTTTATTAAACCATCACTTAATGACATAGGCAATTGCACATTTATATAAATGAAAACAAACCACACCGACACAGTCCTAGTTGCAAGCATTTTACTTCAGAAACCATACTGAGACACTCCCAGTTGCAAACATTGAACATCAATTACAGTCTACCCAATCATTTTCAGTCTAACGTTAAATAGCTCATTTTAAGTCCAGCCTTCTTTTAAACCTTATTCCTTCCCTGTAGGTATTGTTCCCATAGTCCCCGTTTTTTCCTATGTAGTTTGCTCCTACCCTTTTTCTAAAGATCTGAGTTCCAAATGTTTTATCTCTTTTACTGTATTCACTACTTCTAGTATAGTTGTTTAGATTCTGATTTCCATCTTCCAGTTATTGCTTTTTGGCAGCTATCTTAATTAGACACAGCAAGGCCTTGCCATGTCTAAGCAATTCCAATTCTGTATCATAGCTCAGAAAAATCATCTCCCTAGTCACACCAATCTAACCACCCAGCATCTCCGACAGTGCATCCCGCAGGGAATCCTTGAAGTCCACCAATTCACCACACTCCCAGAAAGTATGTTCCCAGTTACCTCTTTCTTCCCACTCACACCTCCAACATTTGCTGTCTACCTGAGGAAAACTTCTGTGGAGTCTACTAGGGGTATAAAAATATCTATGTAAACATTTCTAAGCAAAAATCCTAAATCTTCTAAATTTTGTTGCATATTTTGAGAAACGTACATAAATCCTCCCATTCTTTCTTTGTGAATTGCTTTTCCATTCTCTCTTCCTAATCCTTTCTAACCTGCTCTGATTCTTATAGTTATCAGGCAATATTTTAAATGTTGTGCTAATTCCTTTTTTAATGTCCGCTTCTGTTCTGGATTCCATTAAAAACTCTACTCTCTGCTGGTCTTTTATTTAGGACCCCCCCCCCATTTCTTTCTCTTTGGCTATACTATACTATATCAATCCTTGAAAGGGAATGCAATCTTGAATCTGCAGCCCAAATAAATGTTTGAAGTCTTCCTTTTCTACCATCTTTCCCTCTGTAGTTATTTGTTTGCCAGTACCTTGGTTCCTTTGTCAGTTTTCTACAATAAATTCCAGCCCCCTATTGCTTTTTGTCTATATCCCTAATTGCAGTCATCCCTATTGGCAAAATCTCCTTTCTCTATTCCCATGTTGGCATAGTTCTTATACTTTCTGCTACTTTATAGATAGAATATTCTGTATGATTATTCTCCTTAAAGGCCTGCATCCAAAATCCCAGTTTATCCTTGTTTCTTATGCCCCCCCCCCCCGTTGTGTTGTCACCCCTTTTCATTTGCTTTATAGTGTTCTGCTTGTGCTATGTATAGGAGCCTTAATTGTGTAGCTCTGAAATATCTCTTCAGATCAAGTAATACCAATCCGCTGTGTTCTACTGGACGAATCAGATTGTCCTACTTGACTCTTGCTATCTTCTCCTCCCAGATAAAGTCCTTCAGCTCTTTTTTAATTGCTATCTGCAACTGTATTTATATATATATATATATATATATATATATATATATATATATATATATATATATATATATATATATATACATATATAGATATAGATATAGATATAGATATATAGATATATAGATATATAGATATAGATATATAGATATATATATATATATATATATATATATATATATATATATCAATGAACCACAAGGAAAGACAAATAGCAGCTAACCACAAAATCAATGACCAGGAAGCCAAGAAAACCTGTTTTAATATGTTAAAATAATAAAAGCTCATAATATTCTCTAGTGCCTCACCTTCAACAGCCTTTAGAGTATAAAATCCCACAGAATAAAAACATTCCTTACATATACACATTAATTACATTCATTACAGTAATCAATTAAGCATAAGATTAAAGCAACACACTCAAATTACACTCCATATTTAACCCTTTAGGGGCCAGTGTATCAAACTTTAATAAATTGATTCTTTCTGAAGCAGTTTATTCTTTATATTGGTCTCATTCAACGAGTATCTTTTTAGATGCTGAAACTGAAGGAAATATTAATTATAATATTAAAACTAAAGTGCATAAGAAGTTTGAGTGGTAATCAGTTTTTGCATGGTTATAATTGTCAAACCCCCCCCCCCTTACACACACACACACACACACACACACACACACACACACACACACACACACACACACACACACACACACACACACAAACACACTTTTGTGGGCCTTACTTTATGGGGAGTTTTTGAGACTGTGCAGGTGATGTAGTGATAGGGAATGAAGTGAAACACTAAAGCCAGTTTAGTGTGTAGTGGAAGGGGGTATAATGGTGAAAGTATTGTTAGAATGCTTGGATAAGTTCATTAAGGGTTGTCAGGAAAACTTCCGAACCATTATAGGTAGGGATATCCCTAGGCACAAGGAAGTTGGGAAAGAACAAATATTTTTTGTTACCAGATATAGTTTTAGTACTGAGCTGATTAAGTTATTGTGCAACATAGGGATTTTGTAGATCTATTAGAAAAGAGGCCATGTATTTCATACAAATGGGATAGGAGCATAGGTGATATATTGGTCCATGGAAGATTTGTTACACCGATTGAGAATCTCAATAGGGGGATTAGTTTGAGGGGTACCATCCTTTGTGGAGAGTGTTTATGCTGTGGTTTTGTAGTTAATAGTTTTCCCAAGATCATTATAAGATATGAAGTTTGGAGGAAATGTAGGTGTGTAGTGTGGGGGTGGTCTATGTGCCTAAATGCCCGTGTGGGAAATTTTATATTGGTAAGAGTAAAAGGGTATTTGGAACAAGAATAAGCAAACATATTATGGGCATAAGGAAATGTAGAATGGAGAGTACAGTAGCTTTGCATTTTAAAACGTTTCACAAGAGTAATGTGGATGGATTTCAGGACTTCAGGCAACTGTTTTGGAACAGATATATATTGGACTGTTTGAGACTAATATAAAGAATAAACTCCTTCAGAAAGAATCAATTTATATTTTAAAGTCTGATACATTAGCCCCTAAAGAATTAAATATGGAGTGTAATTGAACAGTTTTAATTGAATGATTGATTAATGTAATGACTGTAATTAATGTGTGTGTATATAAGGAATGTTTTCTGTGGGATTTATACTCTTTAAAGGCTGTTGAACCCAAGGCACTAGAGAATCTTTGAGCTTTTATTATTTTGATGTTTTTCTTGGCTTCCTGGTCATTGGTTTTGTGGTTAGCTGCTATCCACAACTTCTCTGGTTGATAAACATTTGCCTGACCTGTGTATAAGACTAATGGGACTAAAACATTTTAACTTCTAGTATCTTACTGCTCATATCTATGTAACAAAGCTTACATGTTCTCAGTTTTTGTATCTTATGTTTAGTCTCTTCTCACATGTCCTTAGCTGCCACACTGGAATAATTTTTAATCAATACTCAAAAGTACTTAATTTTATCATGTCCTCATAAATATTGATATTGCTGAACCAATTCATATGTGGGTACGTATTTTACCTTAGCTGACTCTGTTTTTTTATGTATGTGTGGAAAAAGGCTTGGCACTACCCAGATCTGTCAATGCTCAATCTACTAGATCGGTTTCAGCTTCCTCAGCCGCCTTTTAAAGGGCCTAAATTGATGTTTGTGCTGCTGCCAGCTAATTTAACATTCACACTTTCATTTTCTGTAATCTGAATTTGTTATCAATGGGTAGGGTGGCTTTTGGTTCAGCTGTCCTCCAGAACATCCTTTTCTAAGACCACCCTGAGAGCTAAGTAGCTGGGGACTTTGCCCCATCTGTTGAGGAATGGATGGAACAGACTGCATCAGATACGAAAGTAGATTTTTGCTGATTCCATCCTTCCTAAACTCCCCTCCCTCTTTCCTTCTTCCATTTCATGAAGATTTTGATATGTGCTTCTGGTATGACGATATGATGTGCCCTTGACCAAGGTATTTCTCTCTTGCAGTTCCAAAGTAGTGCTCTGTCTCAAACATCCTTTTATATCCTGGAAGTTGGTTATTTTTTTTTCCTTTATTAATTTTTTCTATGGTTGTGTCATGGGGTTGCGGGCAAATCCCATCTGAGGTAATAATCGGGACAGGAGGGGATCATGGATAAGGAGAGGAGCCTGAACTGTGGATCCTGAAGTAAAAAGTATCCAAAGTTGGAATTCATGTCTGATCTGAAACTCATCCATTGAGGAAGGATGGAGGCAGACAACACAAATCAATCATTAACGCAAATGCATAACTTTTGTTTAAACTCGCCACAACAGAACTGTTCCAGACAGGGTGAAGGCCCATTCTACTTGGCCTTGGCTTTATCAATGGCTTTTTGGAAAGGGTTGGGTTCCAGAAGCATTCTTAAAGCAGCAGCTTGGGTCCTCTAAGCCTCTAAGGGGTGACTGAGAATTTTCAGCCTCTCTTCCCCATGTTTAAGGTTTCATCCGTAACTTACGATCCTTTTATAAAAAGCAAAATAAACAGATGTTCAAAACACAATAGCAAGGTGACTCCAAGAAGAAGTAGGAGTCTCCCAGAAACCAGGACAGTCCAAGTCTAAACAACTATCTGCAAATTGTAACCCCCTCCCCCCACTACTTCCCTCCTTGTCAATCCTGTAAGTCTTCTCAAAAATCTGACAAGACATTAAAAGCTTGAGTCCCTGTCTAGGTCTGGATCAGGCTTTGCTAGGACCATTCTCCATGGGCTCCTGGACTCTTCCTCTTCCATCTTCCAGTTATATGCAAAAGTAATCTACCCATATAGAATTGGCTACTGCAGCAGTGTTCAGTAGGATCAACATAGTACAGTTGTGCAAATAAACTTCTCATAAGAGTAGATGTTCGAATGATCACTGCTGCAGTAGCCATGCTCTTCCTGAATCCCATTGTTTATGCTAATGTGTGAATACTTATTTTTTGTTCCTAGTAGTGTCCTTTCAGGGCTCAGCCTCCCTTTGTCTGTGGTATGGAAGCTCTGAAAGTCTTGGCACCTTAACCTGCCTTTTTTATTTAGCTCAGTTGAAGCTGACTGACAGTTTGGGAGCATGGAAGGTGCCCTGAAGCTTTGGAAAATGGCTGGCTGTTGTATCCCTTCCAGGATATAACTTGTGTAGCTAAGGCTTCTGCAGCAGTGATTATGCAAACATCTACCATTGTGGTAAGTTTACTTACCCAACAGTACATTTTGTTTGCTATCAATAAGGAGAGAAATCCAGTCTCAAAACAGGGCATACCAATGTGGCTTGCTTATTGTAGTATTTTCTACTCTGCAATGTACGACTCTGAAAGGACATGACAAGCCACATTCTACTAGAGTTGCAGATGATACTGCTTTTATTAGAAGTGTAAAGACCCAAGCTGTTTCTGAGGCAACTACTTTGTCTTTTACATGCACTTTTGCAAACACAATAGACTGGACATCTTATAGGTTCATATGTGTATACTAGGTTAATGGCCCTGAGGCCTTTACAAGCCTAGCCCATAGAAGTGCCTTGGCATCATGCTGCCCGATGTTAGTTCCCGGTGCATCTGTCAAGTAGCGCCACTGGAGTGATTCCCGGGGTGAACTTTCTATTTCCCATCCACTCATCAAGATTTCTCTTGAAGAGGGCCAGTGAGGTGCTCTCCTTGACATGTATGGGAAGTCTATTCCAGAGCATAGACAGTCTCTGGGTTATGAACCTGCTCCTCCAGCATGTTCTGCTGATTGTGGTAATGAGGTTGAGGTCTCTGGAGCGTGTGGTGCGGAGGGATTGGGATTTTTTTAAATGTAGCATTTCTAACCGAGCTGGGTCAGGCATGGCTGTGTAAGTCAAGCAGAGATCGCCTGTTAATAGACGATATGAGACAGAGAATAGCTGGAGTTTTTTTGAGTTTGTCCATGTAGGACATGTGTTTAAGACCTAGGATCCTCTTCGTGAGGTACTTTATTGGCCTTTCCAGCTGTTGCATGTGTCTAGTGAGGTACCTTCCAAATGGGGCATTATACTCTTTATGAGTGGCCTAATGAGGGAAGGGTAGAGAGAGATGATGACTTCTCTCTTCCTGGATGCAAAACCCTTGGTAATGAGAGCAAATCTGGGTTTTGCCATGGAGATTCTTGATATAACTATAGAAGGCTTTGTGGTTGTTTTTAGTGTCTGCTGCAATTCTGCCTTCATAGCTAGCTTTGAAGGTTTTGATGAGGGATCTCGACTTTTTGTTGAGGCTGATAAGGGAATTTTTCCAGTCTTGGGACTTCACCTTTTTCTGCAACCGTTTCTTCCTTCTGTTCTAGAGTTTATTAATGGCAGGGGACCACCAGATTGGCTTCCTTTTTTTGGAGGAGGGAGGAGGGTGTATTGGTTCTGTTGGGTATGGCTAGTTCCATACATTTATGTACGTGTTCATACAGTACATCAGTGTATGATTCTGCTATCGTGCATCTATTTTCCATTGACATGGGTGCCATGAAGTTAGCCACCTCTGTTTTTAGGAGCCCAAAGTCAGGTTTGGAGAAGTTTTTCATGGTGGTTACCTTTGCAGGGGATGTGGGTGAGATGTGGATTTCCATGGTGATTAGTTTGTGGTCTGATCGAACCTGGGTGGAGTTGACTGTTGGTGTAGAGCAATGGTTGCCCGTGTTAGTAATAAACCAGGTCAAGGCTGTTGCTTCCTCTAGTGGAGCTCAAGGGAAAGGGAGGTTTTGTTAGTATTATCTTGCAGGGTTTCCTGTAGACTGCCCCAGAAAAGTAGCACAAACTGGTGAGGTTTGGGTATCTTCCCAAAGCTTAAAGCTGCACCTGTTACCATAGTAGTAGCTGTTCAAGTAGGATCCGCTGTTACAATATAGTTTCCCTCCCATTATCTCCTGTTGTGCAGTTTTGGACATCTGAGGGCTGGGGTGGGTACCAGATTGCTCCCCCCCACACACACACGTTACTGTTTCTTTTTCCTCCACAGGACTGGCCTGATGGCAGAAGTACTTACACCCATTTGACCCTTTAGATGTCCTTCCATATCACTGTTGCAGTATTCTTTAAAGAAAGGATCCTCTGCTAAGGGCATCCGGACAGTATACCAAACGTTTTGGTTGTAAAGGGTATGCCGTACGTCACATGTATACTCCCTGCACATGGCATAGGGCATGAAAGTTACATCTGGATGTACCATCCTTAGAGCTTATTTGCCGGTAGTCCAAACGCCATCTTCGATTGTCTGTTGAATGCCTATTCATCTGCTGATTCTACTGATTCAGATAAGTGCCCCATTAGAGTTTTTGATTTTCTCTCATTTGCCTTGTAATTGTGTTGTTGGGTTTCATGTTTTCCAGAAAGGAGAAATGCCAGTGCAGGAGACAATTCCCCATAAAGACCATCACAAGCAGTGTTTGTTCTGTTTAGGCACTTCACGTGGCCATACATCTTGAGAGATTTGCCAGTCCTTTGTCCCTAAGACGTTGAGGAGCTGACTTTTTTCCCGAGCAATTTATCTTGAGAACCAACAACTTTATTGTTGGCTAAGGATACTATGTAAGGATCTTCCTGGCCTGAGGGCCAGACGTGTACGAAAAAAAGACCAAGAAAGTTAGCGTGATTCTTTGGCTGTACTGCTTCAAACGGACATCTGTCTTGACGCTGGTGAAAACCTGGAGGAGTGTCCAGTTTCTTTCTTGGATTCCTCTGCTGCAACTGCTTCAGTGGCCGGCATGGACCCGATGCCACGCATGTCCATGGAGGTTTTGCAGATGTCCACTTTAGATGTACAGGGGGAACTGTGAATGGTTATTTCTGAAGGGCCTAGGGGTGTTCCTCAAATTTTAGCTAGAGAAGAGGCCCCTACTACCATAGAGTACTGTCTAGGATCACAGCCTCCATAATATTTTAAGGCTGACATCCCACTCAAAGAAATTGAGAACTATATGTATTTCGCCTGCTCCCAAAGATCCTCAGAGTGAATGGCAGACCTTCACTCAAGGCTTGTTTAATACCCTTATAGCTGTCAAGTCTCCGCAGGATGTTTCTGTTCCAGCTCCCCAAGGTCTTCTACCTCCTTAAGAGGCCTACGGACCAAGATTCTTCTGAGGAGGATACTGCTGATTCTGGTGAGCCCCCTGACTTATTCATCCCATATTCCTTCACCACTTGACTATGGTTCTGAGGAAGAAGAGTGACTCTCCTTTTGAGGAGATTTAATTTCATGTTAGGTTTCCAGAATGATGGAATTTTTCATATGGGACTGTGCTCAACTGTCTGCTGTTCAGAACAGGTACTATGATCTTTTGCAAATGGAGTCTCCTAGGCCCCCTCCTGCTCCTCAGGTTTTGGCTGCATTGCTGGATACTTTTTTCATGGCTTCTCAGATTCCTGATTCTCAACACCCTTGCTCCCCAAAAAAATGGTACATTTTATGAAGTGCCTGAGGACTGCAAGTTTCTATGTGTCCCTTTGCAGACCCCACTGTGGTCTCAGTGGCTTCTGATAAGCCTTCCAAATTGTTGCCTTCTACTAAATTGCTGCCATCTGATAAGGATAGCAGAAACCTGGAGAGACTAGGTAAGAAAGTGTATACTTCTGCTACCTTAGCCTGCTAACTGTCAGACTCACATGGCTAGGTATGTTTAGGCTCTTCTTTCTCAAGCCTGTCAAGCTATTTCTGATCAGTCTGATTCTGAGGAGAAGGTCTCTGCTCTTGCTTTGCTTGGGACATCCTCCCAGGTAGTTTGCAATTCCATTAAATGAAGCTATGATGCAGCTGATGCTTCATCTAGGGCTGCTGCTTTTGGGTCTGTTTTGAGGAGGTATTCCTGGCTCATACTTCAGCCTTTACCTAATGATATCAAGACTAAACTGATGGATGCGCCTTTGGATAATAAACATTTATTTGGTGGTGCTGCTGCTGCGGAGTTGTTTAAGTCCCTGCAAGAAAAGGGCAAGGGCTTACAGGAGTTGAAGCATATTTTTGTTTTCCTTGCACCCCAGTTTCAGAGGAATTATCTTAATCCTCTTTTTGTCACCCTTCCCCCAAAGGTAGGAAGGCTGGTAGAGGGGCACCCCTGCTAAGGTTATCCAAACTCCTCCTACTCAGAAGTTTCCTTTTCCTGACAAACTAGGTGCTGCCTGACTATCATGTTCTTCAGTCACATTCTTCTTTCTCTGTGTCTTTCCCTGTCCCTTCCTGTTTGGGTAAAAAAAATCACCCAAGACTTCTGGGTTCTTTCCATAATTCGGCAGGGTTATTACATGGTTTGGAAGTCTCTTCCCCCTTTTTGGGCATTTATCAGCCTCCTTGGGAATAATTGCCCTTTTTACCAGAGATTTTTCAGGGTCCGTTGGCTCAAGGAACAATTCAAGAAGTTCCAATTACTCCAGAATGTTCTTGGTCCCCAGGAAAGAAGGCACCTGGAGACTCATTCTGGGCCTCTCTCAGCTAAATGCTTTTTTGAAGGTTCTTTCCTTTTGGATGCTATCCTTTCAAACCTTGTTTCGTCTGCTACTTCCTCAGGCTTTTCTAGTTTCCCTGAATCTCAAGGATGCTTATCACATTTCTATTCATCCCTTTTTCAGGAAGGTTTTACATTTCTCTGCTTCTTGGCATTTTCTCTACTTTGCCCTTTGGCCTCTCTACTGCCCCAAGGGTCTTCACCAAATGCCTCACTCCTGTGGCTGCTTTTTGCAGGATAAGGGGGCTACAGGTCTTTCCCCACCTAGAAGATGTGCATATTTAGGCCTCCTCTCAAGCCATCTTACTTCTGCATCTAAACTTTACTATTTCTCTTCTGCAAAGCCTGGGGTTTACTGTGAATTTCCATAAGTCATTCCTGATGACTCCTCAGGATTATGTTTTTCTGGGTTGCAGGATCCAGACTGTTCCATTGCTGGCATCCCTGCCTCCTCCCAAGGCCTCAACTCTCATTGCTTTTTTCAATTCTTTCTTCATCTGGCTTTGGTCACAGACCGAGAATTTCTGAGGGCTCTGGGTTCCATGGCTTCCACCATCCTTATGCTCCCTCTAGCCAAGCTCCACATGAGAAAGTGTCAGTGGTTTCTAAAGTCACTTGGGCCTCAGCATTCTCATCCTTTAGATTTTCTAGTCCCTCTTCTTCCATGCCTCAAACTGTAACTTCAGTGATGGATTCATCAGTTGCCCCTCAACCCAGGGTTTCCTTTTCAACCTTCTATCCCTTCTTAGTAACTTTTCACAGATGCCTCAGACGTGGGATTGGGGGCCTCCTTCAACCCTCTGATGCTACAGGGCCTTTGATCACTTCTTCAAAAGAAAGACCACATCAAAGAGGGGAGAGCTCTTCTGCTGACATTTCAAGCTTTTCTTTCTCTCTTTCTTCCAGGGGCCCTGAAGATTCTCACAGACATTACCACAGTGATGTGGTATGTCGACATGCAAGTGGTGGTGGCAATGTCTTGTCTCCTTTGCAGGTTAGCCCTTCAGGTATGGAAGCTTGCTGTCCAGTATCAGGTGACTCTTCAGGCAGTTTACATTCCCTCGGATCAGAAAATAGTAGCAGATTCTCTATGCAGGTCCATAACACAATCCCATAAGCGGATGCTTCACATGAATGTGTTTCTGGATATTGTCCACCAGCGGGGTTCTCCTCCAGTAGATCTACTTACCTCCCCTCTGAACAGACAGCTTCTTCTGTTTTGTGCCAGAGTCCCATGCCCACTAGCCTGGAAGGTGGACACCCACTCTCTTTCTTGGAAGGGGATGTTCCTTTATGCCTTCCCTTCTCATTCCAAACGTCCTGCTCAAGATATGAGGATGCCCCCAGAATGTTGCTGGTAACTCCCTTTTGGCCAAGACAGCATTGGTTCCCCCTTCTGCATCTTGCCAAGGGCAATCATTGCAAATTACCTGACAGGGTCAACCTACTCACAAGACAAAGGATCTCTCTCATCCATCCCCACCTGTCCACTCTTAACTGACATTGTGGGTGATAGGGTTTTGATCCCCTACAGACAGCTTTTTTTCTGAGGACATGCTTCCTGTCCAGCATGAGGTCAGGAAACCCACTGCTAGGAAATCGTACTTATCTAAATGGAAGAGGTTTTCTGTTTGGTGTCTTTCTCGTAACCTGGATAGACTTACTGTGGATATTTCTTTGATTCTCTTTGTGTGAATTGCTCCATGCTGGGTTGGTATATTCTTCTTTTAAGGTCCACCTATCTTCTGTCTCTACTTTTCTGCCTTTGACTCCCCATTTAGCCTTAAGATATGAGGCCAAACAAACAGTTTCTTAAAGGTGTCCTTCATATTAGGCCTCCCAGGAAGTTTGTCCTTCCTTCCTGGAACCTTAATTTTGTTTTGGAAAAATTGGCTTTGGCTTCTTTTGAGCCTGCTGCTTCTGCTTCCTTACAGCATTGCTCTTGGAGGACTGTTCTTTTGGCCCATGAGCTGCAAGCCCTTATGGCTGTTCCTCCCTTTTTGGTTTTCCATAAGGACAGGGACTCCCTTCATACTAATTCTTCTTTTATGGCCAAGGTGGTTAATGAGTTGTCTCTTAATCTGTTCATTTGCCCACTTTTTTCCCTTATCTGCAGTCTGCTAGTGAGAAGGTTTCACACACCTTGGATTTACATGGACAACTCAAAATTTATGTGGGTAAGACTAAAGCTTTTCATAATTCTGAACAACCTTCTGATTCTTTTCATCCTTTTCATTCAGTACTTAGGTTGTTTCCAAGCAAACTATTTTGTTTTGGGTATCTGATGCCTTTTCTTTTTGCTGTTCCTTTCATGGTAAGAGCCTTCCTTTTAAGGCTTATTCCATTAGAACTGTGGTTTCTGTTGCTTTTTTCAAGAGTTTAGATACTAATTCTGTTCTTGAGGCAGCAACATAGGCTTCTGTGTATACCATTACTAAGCATTATAAGTTGGATGTGGTTTCTAGGGCCAGAGCTGGCTTTGCCAGGACAATTCTCAATGGCTTCCTAGAGGGCTCTGCAGGCCCTTTCTCCTCCTCCCTATCTTCTTCTTGAGCTTTTGCACTTTCCCTTTTGTAACAAGTACTGCAACAGTGAAATGGAAGGACATTGTGCAGTTGTGTATAATCTTACCATAACAGTAGATGTTCTTCTGTTCACTGTTGCAGTATTCACTCCCTCCCTCCTCCTCCTGGTCTTTTTTTCTTTCTGGGTGTCCTTGTTACCTATTTTTATCCTTGGACTGTCGTTCCTACTGGGGCTTTTTCAGTTCTGAGGATGGTATGTCCAGAAATCACATTTATGCCCTATGTTGTGCACATGGAGCATACGGTGACGTGTGGCATACCCTTTACAACCAAAAGGCTTTGTTATACTGGCTGAACATCGGACTGCCCTTAGCAGGGGATCCCCTATTGTATAGAATACTGCAGCAGTGAAGAGAAGGACATCTACTATTATGGTAAGATTTTACATAACTGTACTTCCAACTGGGTGAAAAATAGGCATCTCCTGATTTGGTGAGAGACCTTGTAGCCCATTCATTCCTGACCTGGTAGCCCAGCTGCTCCATTTGTTCCCCATCACTGAGGATCTTATGGTAGAGAGCAGGCTAGTTTGGTGGTCCTGTGTAATGGTTGCCTGTCTCCTAGTGAAACCCACCCCCTTTTATTGCTGTGGTTCTCTTGGCCTGCATGCTGCCTGCTACTGGGTGGGTGTCTCCACACTCACTTGGCTATGTACATATGTAGAATGGCAGCACATGCTCTTAGAATTGTGCTCAACCCAATGCTATCTCTAGATGAAACAAAGTGTAAAGTTAGAACTGCCTCACTCCCCACCACCCCAGGATGGGTGAGCTGACAGTGGCTGCTTACTGCCATCCGGTGGCAAGCTGAGTAAGATGCCCAAGCCACTAATTGAACTGTGGTCCCCTGAGCTTTTGTGAGACATTTATCCTTCTCCAACATCAGGGCTGACACCACCTAGTATTGTGTATTCTAGTCATGGTTTCTCTGGAAAATCAGGTTTATTGTTTTACCTGACCTAGGCCCAGTTCTTTGCTGCGGGTGGTAAGTCACAAGAGAGCTCTGTGGCAGCCTGGTGATATGTGCAGGAGCAGCTTCAGGACTATCATACCTAGGACTCTTTGGACAAGAAGAAGTAAAGATGGCATGAGCTGACATTCCTTTTTATACAGGGATCTGTGGCAGTGTCCATGGAAAGGAGACATCCGCCTGGTGGTGGCGGGAGGGGCTGATTGTGCAAGGCACTGGATGCAAGGAGAAGTGTTGGACCTTGCCTGCAGATAGTTCCCAAAAACTGTAAATAAAGCAATGATCTTATTCTGATATCTGGCAACTTCTTTGCACAGTTAAGTTTTTATACAGTTGTATTTTCTTTCCATTCACATCAGATTTAAACATGCACACTACTAAAGAATATAATCCTGAAAAAGCTTCTCCCCTTTTCCAGTGGTGCAGACTGTTCTCACAGCAAAGATGCACTTCACTTTCTGGCCTGACTCAGCCAGCCATTCTTATAACGCAATATAAAAAATGTATTTCTGTACATCCTGTCTTTGCTTCCCTTCAAGAAAAATGAAAGCTAGATATCTCCTTGCTTGATTAAATCTTTTTCCATATGCACCCCTCTGGCTCCTTTTTAATTGTTTATTATGTTTGATCATCTGTTTGCCATGCTAGCCTTTCATATAGTCATTCATGATTCTGCATTCTTACTTTCCTCAAGTACCCTCAACCAGCAAAACAAGCAAACTTTGCCTGATGCCCTTCAAGGATGCATCTGTAGTCATAACATATGGGTTGTCCTGCCTGAGGCAGCCCTTTGGTCGGCCGGATTCCAAAGTCTGGGTCTGGCCTCGGCTGATGTCGCACTTTCCCCGACGTCAGAGCATCTGGGGTATAAAAGCATCAGCCGACGCCATAGACGTCGGTCGGAGTTTGCAGAGGAATTTTTTGGAGCCACTTTTGCTTATAAAATGCCGTCGGAGACTCCGACTTTGCATATGGTCAAAAAACGCAAGGAAAAGGACCGACACTCGCGGCCCGCGGTTTCAGCTGAAACCACGGCTAGGCCTACCGCGAGTGCCTCGGTTTCAGCCAAAACCGAGTCCTTGGAGTTTCCTTCTTCCGAAACCATACTTCCGACCACCGAGGCCCGGGAGGCCCCGGCTGAGTCGGCTTCAGAACTTCCTACCGAAACCAGTGTTCAGGAAATGGCCGACACCATACCTTTGGACATTTCTACTCCTGCACGTGGGGCAGCTAGGCCCCCTGCTTCCATGTCCATTAAGGCCTTTTCTAGGGCTAAAGCTGCCAAACTTTTAAAAGCTTTGCCTGCCAAATCAACCTCCCAGAGGCCTTCCTCTAGTTCACAGATCCTCAGCCTTGCTGAGGACTTTATTTCCTTAATTAGGGGTTCACAACCTCACCCAGACAGGGCCTCTCAACCTCCTCCAGACAAAAGGCCCCGGACTGACCCCTCTGACCTACACTCCTCAGATGATTCCACGGATGGATCTGAGTTGCCAGACCACCAGGAAGGGGCTTACTTGCCTTATGAGGATTCAGATGCTGAGGAATCTATCCCTTCGGCCTCCCCTCCTGAAGAGTTTTCCTTTGGTGAGACTCTACACTCCATGAGAGAGCATTTTCAATGGCAAGGTCAGGATTTCTCTGATTCTAGAAAAAGATTAAGGACCTTTTTGCATTTGCCTCAGCATAGGCCCTTAGCTATACCTCCTGTTATAATGATGTCAGTACAGCCCCTGATACTCTTCCTCCGGCCCCTGCCAAACCTGACAGATACTACAGGGTCCCGGATTCTCATTTCCATCTGTATAAAGCCCAAACTATTTCTCAGGGCCCTAATGGGGTTGCGGCCGCTACTGCCAAAAATCCTCTACCCTCTGAGAGTCTAGAGCTTTAGAGAGATGGGGAAAGAAGGTGTATACTTCTGCAACTCTTTCTGTCAGGGCATTAAACTGTCAATTTCATATGATACAGTACCAGGAGTATTTATTAGATGAACTGAATAAGAAACTTTCTTCTCCTGAACCCCTAGACCGTAAATCCCTTCACGATTTGGTACACAACTCACAACAGGTTAGTAATCATTTTTTAAAATGTGGCTATGATGCACTGGAGGCTTCATTTAGATCAGCTATGACTGGGGCAGTTATTCGTAGGCATGCCTGGCTGAAGGAGCAATCTTTGCCAGACCATGTCAAAGCTAAACTCCTGGATGCTCCAATGGAGAACCAAAATTTATTTGGCTCCTCTGCTCAGGAGATCCTGAAAAAGGTTGAAGAAAAGGCAAAATCTGTGCAAACAGTTAAAGATTTCCTGCAAGTTCAACCATCGAGATTCAGCAGAAACTGGCCTACTAAGAATTGGTCCTTTCCAGACTCGGACAGAGCCCAGAGAGGCAGGAACAGGCGCCCTAGATGCAGAGGTCAATCGAAGGGCTCCTACAGAGGCCGTCAGTGGCAGCCTGCCAACCAGAGGATTAGTGCAACAGCAACAGCAACAACCACTACACCAGGACAGGCTCAATGACTTAGCTCTGATTCCGCCTACCAGGGATCAACTGGAATCACCCTTGGGCGGAAAGCTGGCTTTATTCTCAAAAAACTGGCATTATATTACAAAGGATACATGGACACTGCAAATAATAGACAAAGGATACAGGTTCCACTTCCACACTTTGCCAAAAAGAGGCGAAATGCCAAACCTTCCACCAAATCAGAGGGCAGAGGCTTTAAGACAAATCAGCAATTTACTTCAGATGAAAGCTATAGAAAAGGTACCATGCTCAGAACAAGGCCAAGGATTTTACTCCAGACTATTCCTTGTACCAAGAAAAGAAAATCAATGGAGGCCTATTCTCGACCTGTCCGCACTGAACACTTATCTCATTGTGCCAAAATTCAAAATGCTGACCCTACAGCAACAACTTCCCATGTTGGGCAAGGAGTCTTGGCTGGTGACTCTAGATCTCAAGGAGGCATACCTGCACGTCCCTATTCGACCAAGTTGCAGAAGACACCTCAGATTTCTTGCAGGATCAGAGCATTATCAATTCTCAGCATTGCCCTTTGGCTTATCTACTGCGCCCAGAGTATTCATGAAATGCCTGGCATCAGTAATTGCACATTGCAGGCTACAGGGAATTCAAATTTACCCATACCTGGACGACTGCCTAATACAAGGGGACAACAAGAAAAAACTGATAAAGGACTTGGCCTATGCCATACATCTGCTACAGACCTTGGGATACACAGTCAACATCCAAAAGTCAAGACTCGTACCATCCCAAAGGATAACCTTCTTGGGTGCAGATCTGGACACAACCACCCAAATGGCCTTTCTCACAGAAGAAAAACAAAAACAACTTCCAGATTACTTCATGATTCTGACAAGACAAACTCAGCTTACTGCAAGGAAAATCCTGCAGGCCCTGGGTTACATGGCATCCTGCATAATTCTAATACCGCATGCCAGGCTGCATATGAGGAAATTACAATGGTACCTAAGGAGTGTATGGTCTCAACACAGTCACAGTTTAGAAACCATGATACCAATCATTCCATGCCTTCAAAAGGAATTCCTGTGGTGGGCTCAGGCCTGCCAGTCCAACAGAGGGTTGCCTTTCAACAAACCAAAACAAGGCAGACCATCACCACGGACGCCTCAGACCGAGGATGGGGAGCACACATGGAGGGCAAATGTATCCAAGGCCTTTGGCCTCAAGGACAGCTAAGCATGCACATAAACCAAAAGGAAATGCTGGCAGTGAGGCATGCAATCGAGGCATTCAAACCCTTCCTCCAACAAGGACACCTGTTAATAAGGACAGACAACACCACGGTCATGTGGTACATAAACAAGCAGGGGGGCACACATTCTTACCCTCTATGCCGGATGGCTATGAATCTGTGGGAACTATACCTGAATCTCAATATCCAACTACAGTCCCAATTTGTGCCAGGGAAAGAAAATGCACTGGCGGACAGCTTAAGCAGAACTACCATGGATGCACACGAATGGATACTGCACCCAGACATCTTCCAACTCATAGCAAAGACATGGGGAATGCCGGAGATAGATCTGTTCGCCTCCCCACTCAACCATCAACTGAAGACATTCTGCTCAAGGACATACCACCCACAAGCTTGGAGGGTGGACTCTCAGCTGGAAAGCCCTAACAGTATATGCCTTCCCACCTCTCCCATTGATGTACAAGGTTCTACTGAAGATCAGAGAGGAACAGCCAAAAGTGATACTAATAGCTCCGGACTGGCCAAGACAACACTGGTATCCATTATTGAGAAGCATGTCTCAGGCAAAATCATGGCCTCTCCCACTATGGCCTCTTCTTCTGACGCAGAACAATTTCAAGACCCTGCATCCCAACTTGAAAACATTGCAGCTAACTGCCTGGAAAATTCCTTAAATCCCAATCAAACTGTTTTATCTCAGAGGGTGAAGGACATTAATCCTGGAGGCTCGGAGGCCTTCCACAAGGAAGACATACTCAGCCAAATGGAAGAGATTTCTCATTTGGAGCACATCAAAAGGCTCAGATGTCACAGTGGCAAACATAACACATATCCTAGAATACTTAGCAGAATTGTTCCACAATGGCCTGTCATATTCTTCCATTAAGATTCATGCTTCAGCAATTTCAGCAGAATACAATGTGGATCCACCTATCTTCTCGCACCCTCTCCTCAGACAATTTCTGAGAGGGATCAAAAATATTAAACCTCCAAGAAGACCCCCTCTACCTGCCTGGGATCTCAACTTTGTGCTGGAGAAACTGACACTTCCTCCTTTTGAACCAGCAGCATCAGCGGATCTACATTTTCTATCTTGGAAAACTGCATTCCTTCTGGCAATCACTTCAGCAAGAAGAGTATCTGAGTTACAAGCATTAATGGCAGTGCAGCCTTTTCTTATTTTTCACCAGGACAGGGTTTCCCTAAGAACCAATCCTACTTTTATGCCAAAGGTGGTATCTAGGGTATCCTTGAACCAAGCTATTCACTTGCCTACATTCTTCCCTAATCCACAGAATAGAGGGGAAAAACTTTTACACACCCTGGATATACACAGACAACTACGCTACTACTTGGACAGAACAAAAACTAGCAGAAAAACTGACCAACTTTTTGTAGCATATGCAACTGGGGTGCAAGGAAGAGCAATTTCCAAACAGACAATTTCAAAATGGATAGGAAATTGCATTCGATTTTGCTACTCCTTTCATGGAAAGACAGTTCCTGAAAACATCAGGCCTCACTCCACAAGGGCCACGGCCACCACTACAGCCTTCCTACGAGGGGTGGCTACCAAGGACATTTTAGAAGCTGCTACTTGGAGCTCCGTGCATACATTTGCCAAGCATTACAATCTACCTTTATACTCTAGATCCAGAGCAGGGTTTGCAACTGCAGTCCTGCAGGGGATCTTAACTACACCATCCTTTTCTTAGTACCTCCTCCCCCAGATCGGCTATGGTATTCTACCCATATGTTATAACTGCAGATGCATCCTTGAAGGACATAATACAGTTTTGTACCTACCATAAATGTAGATGTCCGATAGGTATGCATCTGCAGTCAGGATTACCCTTCCTCCTTCCCCTCTGTGGTATTCCTAGGGTATTTACCCCTCTTTTAGCTAGCTGGGGGAATCTATTATGGTGTATTTGTTTGTTTGTTTATACATGTATATAATTTGCAAATGTTTGGAAATTTTCAGCATTTATCCAAATTTAGCCTTCCTAGAGGGCACCTGGCATCTGGGGCAAGAAAAACTGAGGAAAATGGCGTCGGCTGATGCTTTTATACCCCAGACGCTCTGACGTCGGGGAAAGTGTGACATCAGCCGAGGCCAGACCCAGACTTTGGAATCCGGCCGATCGAAGGGCTGCCTGAGGCAGGACAACCCATATGTTATGACTGCAGATGCATACCTATCGGACATCTACATTTATGGTAGGTACAAAACTGTACTTTATATTACTCAAGATGGTATGTGTTATAAACATTTTTTCGGTACTTGCGTATTATCGCAACCAGATTTTCGCACTGCCATAGTTCGTTATGTGTGTGTGGAAACAGGTCTCCTAACCTGAAAAGGGGTCTGTAAAGAAATAATCGTTAGTCTGTCACGGGGGGTATGATCCAGGAAGAGGAGTAAGGGTGCAACTTTGTACTGTGGAGAGACGTACCTCTTTGCTCTTGGAACTGCTTGACGATCGCTGCATTCCATGTTATTGAAGGGAAAGCGAGTCCGGAAATACACCATGTAACTGTAGCACACATAATCTGTCAAGGACACATTTCGCATACTTAGAGAAACAAGTGCATGAAACATGGTAAAATGTGTTATTCAAAGTGTTGTGAATGCCTCGGATAAAACGTGATGGACTGCTGGACAGCTGTGGTTCAGACATGGTAAGGCAACTGAGTTAAAAACTGAGGTGAGCTATGATCAGAAGCATACATAGCATTTTAAAAAAAAATTAAACTGTTTTCTTTTTTCTTTCATGCTGTTAGCTGCAGCAGTACAGCAGTGATCCACATATACCCTTTTAGATCAGTGTGGAAGCACTCATCGTCTGTTTAGCAGACTTGCTCAGATTCGTACAGTTGTTGTATCTTTCGGCTTTTCCCGGTTAGGGGTCGCCACAGCGGAACGCCGGTCCGCTAATGATTGGCAGTAGATTTTTACGTACCGAGTTGCCAGTTCTGACGCACAACCTTCAACGAAGGTGCGCCCATTCGCGCATGCCTCAACACAGAAGACGCTTTAGCTGAGAATTGAACAGGATAACGTCATACTGTGAGGCGACAACACTACCACAGCACCACCATAACGGTTGCAAATCATTCTCTGGATACTGGTGTGAATGCTGCTGTAACATTGCTAATGGTGCCTCAAATGCATCCAACAATAGTGAAGCAAACCTGTGTGTTCACAGTATGGTATAACTTTTCCCATAATATGTCAGTCCCAAAATTCTTCACACCAGTTTCATGCACTCGTTTCGGTTGAACTGTGCGAAATTCGCAACCGTGTAAATCTGATTGCGATAATACCCATTTTTCAGATTACCCTTAGTGCTCCATCCATTAACCACAGCTGTCTTCCTAGTAAATCACTGTAGATGTTAAGCATTTGATCACTGCTGCAGTAGCCTTAGTTGTATGGGTTATATCCTGCCTCCGATATAACAGACATGCACCTTCCACATACTCAGACCATTGACCGCTTGAATACAGCTAGAGAAAATAAGCAGCCTGAGCACTAAGCCCTTCAGAGCTCTCCTTCTGCTGAAGAGTGATCATCTTGCTGATATTTGAGGTTTGACAGTCTGTTAACATCTTTCCATTGCTGGGAAGATAATTTCCCTTTTGGAAAAACCTTACAAGGTTAATTTTGATTGAAACAGTACTTTTTAAACTAATACTTATGTTAGCCGTGTGCTTTTTTTAATTTTGGACTATTGTGTGACTTTTCTGTCAGTTGAAATACAGTTTTTATTATGTTTAGCATGAACTTTTTGTTCTGATGTTAACTGAAACTTTTATTGAGAAGTTTTCAAAATTCTGTTTAGGGGTTGGGGCAGGTGTATGCTGTGTTTGTCAGTGTTTTTATGATGAAAACACTAGTTTGTTCATACTTAACTTTGATTGACTGCTGCTATTTTTGTCCAGGTTTTAGGCTTCCTTCTCAACTTTACTGTGAAACAACTTACTGGTTCCTTGATTCTTCCTTCCTTAGGCCACAAAAAAGAACATTTGTAGACTGCCTCTGCCCCTTCAGCAGACTACTACTTTGCGTCAGCCACAGATGAGGGATTCTGCAAAGGCCATTTCTGGTTCATGAGACTTCTTTTCCTCCTTGGTTTCTTGTGGTGTAGTCCTTTCAGCTACCATGGACCAGGGGTTAGACATGTCCTCTGTGGCTGTTGGCATGCCCTTAGTGGGCATGGGAGAACCATTCTTGTTTCTCACAGAGGAAGGAGTGAGGAATTCTTCACTGTCTAGCCGGACTGGCATGCCTACTTGCTGGGGTGATGACCATGATGGGAGTCTGTTTAATTGTATGGAGATTCCTGTTAAAAAGAAAGTTAAACATTAATCTTTTTCTGTTTCTGTTACTTTATATAGGGATGATTTATTGGGTTTATTTCAGGCTGCTGACTCTTTTCATTTGGGATTTACTGGGAAGAAAAACTGATATTTTCTGAAGATCCCTAGTGTGTTGGACATGAAAGTGAATGTGAGGGAAAAACTTCTGCTGTCCCTTCCCAGGAGATTGACGTCTGATTCTAAGGACAGTATTTCGTCTGCTTGTCGCTTGGAATAGTTTTTTTGTGAAACTATTTCCAGGATGAACCAGTTGTTACCATGGGAACATAATGATTCCAGTTTCTTTGAAAAAATATGATTTATTCAACCCACTCCTGTTCCTCCTGTACTTCCAAATTTGGAGGATGTTTTTATTACAGTCTGCAACATGTCTGACAACTAGCCTGCAGCCTCTTAGATGGCAGAGAGATTGTATAAAGTTCCTCAGTTTTACAGATTCTTCTTTTCTAATCCAAGATGTGACTGCAGTGATTTCCTTGACCAATCCTGCAGCAGAACATTTAATAAATGCTGATCACTTTCCTTCTGACAAGGATGGGAAAGCTTTATGGGAAAGGATATTCCTCTGCAACACTTATTTTTAGGGTCATTAGTTGCCAAGATTACATGTTAAGTTTTTGCTTGCCTCTTTTGAGAATAAGAGAAACATTGACACTTTTCTTTCATCTAGGGGCAAATCATCTCTGAATACTCTTGATGTCCTTCATGGATGCATCTGCAGTCATAACAAATGGGTTGTCCTGTCGTCAGGCAGCCCTTCGGTCGGCCGGATTCCAAAGTCTGGGTCCGGCTTCGGCTGATGTCGCACTTCACCCGACGTCATCTCTGCTGGTCTTCGGGTATAAAGGCATCAGCCGACGCCATTTTCCTCAGTCTTTCTTGCCGCGTGGCGCCCGAAGCTGTTCGCAAGTGCCAGTCGGTCAGATCCAGAGATTACTACTACCGAATACTACTTCGAAGACTTCTAAAAAGCTAAGTACCCCGTTGGGGACTCTTTCTTGCCTCAGCCGATGTCAGAAAAAGTCAATAACTGTTTAACTTGTGGGAAACAAATACCTCATAAAGATTTCCACTCTTACTGTCTGCCTTGCTTAGGCCCAGACCACGACATAGCAGCCTGTTGGCCTGCTTCCTTCAACCGACGAACGCTAAAGGCCGGTCGGAGTTTGCTGAACAATTTTTCGGCTCAGACTTTGCGTACATTATGCCGTCGGATCCTCCGACTACCCAAATTGTTAAAAAATGCAAGGAAAAAGACTGACACTCGCGGTCCGCGGTTTCGGCCGAAACCACGGTTAAGCAAGCCGCGAGTGTCTCGGTTTCGGCCGAAACCGAAAAAACTGGTCAATCTTCAGCCGAATCCATGACCACTACTGAGGCTCCTGCTACCTTACCTGAATCGGCCTCAGAAATTTTGCCTACAACTGTGGTTTCTAGTGATTTATCAGACACCATCCCTTTGGATGTCTACCCCAGCACGTGGTGCTGCTAGACCCCCTGCAGCCATGTCTATCAAGGCCTTTGCCAGGGCTAAAGCAGCCAAATCTGCTAAATCAGTACCTGTTAAACCTCCCTCACACAGGCCCACTTCTAGTTCACAAATTCTTACTCTGGCAGAAGATTTAATATCCTTAATTAGGGGATCCCAATCTCACCCAGACAGAGCCTCTCAGCCCCCAGAAAAGAGACCTAGGACAGAGCCCCCAGAGCCAGTGTCCTCTGATGATTCTGCGGATGACTCCGACATTACAGAACAGCCAGAGGATCCTTTTTCTACTTATGAAGACTCCGATGCTGAAGAATCCATTCCAGCTGCCTCTCCACCAGAGGAATTTTCCTTTGGGGAAACCTTACATGCCATGAGAGAACAATTTCAATGGCAGGGACAAGATTTCTCAGATTGCAGAAAAAGGCTTAGGACTTTTCTGCACTTACCACAACATAGGCCCTTAGCTGTTGTGGATGATGCATTTAATGATGTCTGCACTGCTCCTGATTCTTTACCTCCAGCCCCTGCCAAACCTGATAGATTTTACAGGGTACCAGACACTCATCACCACCTATACAAGGCCCCACTGGCAGACCCCGAAACTATTTCCCAGGGGCCTAAGGCAGTAGCCTCGACCACAGCAAAAAACCCTATTCCTTCAGAAAGGGAATCCAGGTCCTTAGACAGATGGGGGAAAAAAGTTTACACCTCTGCTACTCTCTCAGCTAGAGCTTTAAACTGTTAGTTTCACATGATCCAATACCAAGAGTTTATGCTTGATCAGTTAACTAAAAAAGTATCCTCAGATGAATCTTTAGATAAGAAATATGTATTAGAAATGGTGAATAACATACAACAGGTTAGTAACCATTCCTTAAAATGTGGCTATGATGCACTGGAGGCTTCATTTAGATCAGCCATGACTGGCACAGTGATAAGAAGACATGCATGGTTGAAAGAACAGGTCTTACCGGATCATGTTAAAGCAAAGTTATTAGATGCTCCTATGGATAAGGTCAGTTTATTTGGTACACCTGCCCAGCAGGTAATGAAGAAAATGGAAAAAAAGGCAAAATCTGTACAAACAGTTAAAGATTTCTTACAGGTTCAGCCCCCAAGGTTTAGCAGAAACTGGCCTGCCAAAAATTGGTCCTTTCCTGACTCCACAAGATCCCAAAGGGGCAGGAATAGACGCTCCAGAGGCAGAAATCAATCCAGAGGAGGTGCCTACAGAGGACGACAGTGGCAAGGTAATAACAGAGGCACAGACACAACCACTACCACTGCAACAGGACAATCACAGTGACTTGGCTCTAACTCCGCCTACCAGGGAGCAAATAGCAGCACCATTAGGCGGAAAGTTAGCCTTATTTTCGAAAAATTGGCACTATATCACAAAAGACAAGTGGATTTTGCAAACCATAGACCAAGGCTACCGGTTCCACTTCCACACCTTACCAGTAAAAAGAGGAATGCCAAACCTGCCTCCAAATCAAAAAATAGAAGCTTTACAACAGATAACGGAATTAACAAAGATGAGAGCTGTGGAAAGAGTACCAATAACAGAACAGGGCAAAGGATTCTACTCCAGACTCTTCCTAGTACCAAGAAAAGAGAAAAGTTGGAAACCTATTCTCGACCTGTCCATCTTAAACACATATATCATTGTCCCAAAATTCAAAATGCTGACCCTACAGCAACTTCTTCCCATGCTGGGCAAGGAGTGTTGGCTGGTAACTCTAGATCTCAAGGAGGCATACCTGCACGTCCCCATTCGACCAAATTGCAGAAGATACCTCAGATTTCTTGCAGGATCAGAGCATTATCAATTCTCAGCATTGCCCTTTGGCTTATCTACTGCCCAGAGTATTCACAAAATGCCTGGCAACAGTAATCGCTCACTGCAGACTACAGGGAATCCAAATTTATCCATACCTGGATGACTGCCTGTTACAAGCGGACAACAAAAGCAAGCTGACAACAGATTTACAAAGGGTCATTTACTTGCTACAAGCCCTGGGATACACAGTCAATTTACAAAATTCAAGGCTGATACCATCCCAAACAAGAACATTCTTGGGCTGAATTGGACACAGTAAAACAAATGGCATTCCTAACTGCAGAAAAACAAAAAGAACTCCCTCTTTACTTCTTGGCATGAACAAAACAGAACAAACTAACAGCAAGAAAAGTTCTGCAGGCCTTGGGCTTCATGGCATCATGCATAATCTTGGTCCCACATGCCAGACTGCATATGAGAAAACTACAGTGGTACCTAAAGAATTTATGGTCTCAACACAGGCACAGCCTAGAAGCAGAAATACCACTAATCCCATGCCTAAAACAGGAGTTCCTATGGTGGGCTCAAGCATGCCAGTTAAACCCAGGCCTACCCTTCCACAACTTTCGAACAAGCCAAACCATCACAACAGACGCCTCAGACCTAGGATGGGGGGCGCACATGCTGGACAAATGCGCATAAGGATTGTGGACTCAGGACCAGCTGCACCTGCACATAAACCAAAAGAAATGCTGGCAGTAAAACTGGCAATCCAAAAATTCAGACCATTCCTCAAAGAAGGCCATTTGATAAGGACAGACAACACCACAGTCATGTGGTACATCAACAAACAGGGAGGCACTCATTCATACCCCCTATGCAGAATGACTTTGGACCTTTGGAATCTGGCTCTCCGCTACAACATCCAGTTACAGGCAATATTTGTACCGGGAAAAGAGAACACCCTAGCAGACATGTTAAGCAGAACCACCTCGGATGCTCACGAATGGATGCTACACCCGGACATCTTCAAGACCATCACAAAGAAATGGGGAATGCCACAAATAGACCTATTCGCATCCCCACTCAATCACCAGCTCAAAAAATTCTGCACAAGGACATGCCACCCACTTGCATGGAAGGTGGATTCTCTCTCCTTCAGCTGGAAAGGTCTGACAGCATATGCATTTCCACCTCTTCCCTTGATACACAAGGTATTACTGAAAATCAAAGAGGAACGTCCAAGGATAATCCTGATAGCTCCGAACTGGCCAAGACAACACTGGTACCCATTGCTGAGGAGCATGTCTCGGGAGAAAATGTGGTCAATACCCCTGATGCCTTTGATGTTAACTCAGAACAACTACAACATCATGCATCCAAACCTAAAAACTTTGCAACTGACTGCCTGGAACATCACATAGCAGCAACTAATCCAGATCTTTCCCAAAGGGTTAAAGACATTATCCTTGAAGCCCGCAGACCTTCAACAAGAAGAAACTATGCGAAAATGGAAAAGGTTTGTCATTTGGAGTGCTGAAAGAGGAAAAGATGTGTCGAATATAGATATTGCTAACATTCTGGAGTATTTGGCAGAGCTTCTACATACAGGCCTGTCCTATTCCTCCATCAAGATACATGCATCAGCTATTTCAGCAGAATACAGCTTTGATCCACCTGTCTTTTCACATCCTCTACTCAGGCAGTTCCTCAGAGGGATCAAGAATGTAAAACCTCCTAGGAAACCACCATTACCAGCATGGGACTTGAACTTTGTGCTAGAAAAGTTGACACTCCCTCCGTTTGAACCAGCAGCAACAGCAGATCTACAGCACCTGTCATGGAAAACTGCTTTCCTACTGGCAATTACCTCAGCAAGGAGGGTTTCGAAACTACAGGCCTTAATGGCAGTACAACCCTTCCTAATCTTCCATCAAGATAGGGTGTCCATGAGAACTAATCCTACATTTATGCCTAAGGTGGTATCCAGAGTGTCTTTAAACCAGGCAATCCACCTACCTACCTTCTTCCCCAATCCACAAAACAGAGGGGAAAGAATGCTGCATACCTTGGACGTACATAGACAGCTACGCTACTACCTGGACAGAACCAAAAGTAACAGAAAAACTGACCAGCTTTTTGTAGCCTATGCAACAGGAAGGGAAGGAAAAGCAATTTCCAAACAGACAATCTCCAAATGGATAGGAAATTGCATAAGATTCTGTTACTCCTACCATGGAAAACCAATTCCACAGAACATATAAGGCCTCATTCTACAAGGGCTACAGCCACTACCACAGCTTTCTTACGAGGAGTGGCAACCAAGGACATTATTGAGGCGGCTACTTGGACCTCCGTGCATACATTTGCCAAGCATTATAATTTACCTCTATATTCTAGATCCCGAGCAGGGTTTGCCACTGCTGTACTGCAAGGGATCCTAACCACACCATAATTTTTTCTTCCTCCTCCCCTAGTTGGCTATGGTATTCTACCCATTTGTTATGACTGCAGATGCATCCATGAAGGACATAGTACAGTTTTGTACCTACCATAAATGTAGATGTCCGAACTGGATAGCATCTGCAGTCAGGATTACCTCCTCCTTCCCCTCGGTGGTACTCCTAGGGTATTTTACCCTCCTAATAGCTAGCTGGGGGGGGGGGAGTCTCTTATGGTGTATTTGTTTGTATATATGTACATACATGCTTATTTTTGTGTTTGCCTTCTACCTTTTTGGAAACATTGGCATTTATCCAAAATTTAGCCTTCCAAGAGGGCAACTGGCATCTGGGGCAAGAAACACTGAGGAAAATGGCGTCGGCTGATGCCTTTATACCCGAAGACCAGCAGAGATGACGTCGGGTGAAGTGCGACATCAGCCGAAGCCGGACCCAGACTTTGGAATCCGGCCAACCGAAGGGCTGCCTGACGACAGGACAACCCATTTGTTATGACTGCAGATGCTATCCAGTTCGGACATCTACATTTATGGTAGGTACAAAACTGTACTTTACTTCTATTTCTCTTAAGTAACCAAGCATTCTTTAGAGGGTGTTTATAACTCAGCTGATGCTTCTTCCAGGCCACCAGTTACTGTGTCTGTCATGAGGTTTGCTTGCTTACATTCTCAAAATTTGCTTGAGGATATTAAAGCTGAAATTTTGAATCCCTTTCTTGATAGGGAGGTCCGTGTTTGGACCATCAGTTCCCAAAGTCTTGAAAAAGTGTGAATGAGGGAAACTAATTCAAGAGGCAGGCTGTTTCCACTGCTGCTGTAGTACTTAATTACATTGTGACTGCTAGTTTTAACAGATTTATCTAGACTAGATATATCTAGATTTATATATAGATCTATCTATAGATTTATCTAGACTGTGTGCTTTCCCTACACCTGAGCTCTAAAACCCACATTTTTACATTGAGGTTTTTCTGGCTGCACTCTTGTGGTAGAAGTGTGCTGTAGAAAACCTATCTGAGTAGAGGGCTGCTGGCTGAAAGCTTATTGTGCATTTTCCTGATTGATCTGTAGGCCTTGCTGTTGTGAAAGTTGTTTTTCTGATTCTATACAAGCCCAATATTTGCTCTAGGCTGCTCTCCATGCAACAGAGGTTAGCAGTGCCTTGTAGAGATGCAAATGATATCAAGTTAAAATATCCCATAGAATAACATTCTCTGCAACCTTCCCCAGTCCCTCTGCTGCTCTAGGAGCATCTGAGTTGCGTGCAGAGCAGCATTGCCTTGTTGTATAGCTGCAGTTCACACTGTGTATAGCACTCATTCTTCATATGTGTGCCATCATTCCAGTCCAGTTAAAGCTCCTCACTCTTCTACCAGGTTAAACCCATAGTAAAAAACCTGAAACCATGGATATTCACTTTCCTGCTGTCTCTGTGGCCAATACTGATGGACATGGGCATCCTGAGGTAATGTAGCAATTGTCTCATGTATACTGCCAACCAGTTAATCCTGTAACAAACACATTATGTGAGAGATGTAGTTACATTATGAAAATTGAGACGCGACTCTCTCATACTGACACATCAAATGACAGATTGTCAGCACATTCACATAATTTCCCTAACTAAATAAGGTCTGGACACACAAACCCACATATGAGGAGGTACTCATAAGTAAATTACCAAAACCTCAGAGGCCTCCAATAAGCTGGCTTCAGAAACCACATGCAAACAAAACCAAGTCAACAACAACCACTACACATAAAAATACACATCAGAGTTTCTGCAAGGAAACCCCTAAGGTGAAGCACCACACATTCAAGCATCTTGCTCATAGGAGATTCCCTTCTGGGACAGATGGATGCCCCCCTCACCAGGTTGGATAAAGAGAGGGTTAGAGTCCATTTCATGTTGGGGGCCAGGATTTGCCAGATCACTCAGGCACTTAAGTCACTCAACCGCAAGTACCAGTATGACTCAGTCCATGTGGTGTGAATGACTCAAGGCATACCTCCCTGAACTATATGAAGAGAGACATGATGGACTTCTCTGAATACATGTTGCAGGCTGGTATGTGACTCTCATTGAGCAGCATTCTACCCTCACCAAGAATGATACCACGATACAAACAGAAAATGATTAACCTGAGTAATTGGTTTAGCTACGGGTGTCATTCTAAGAGGATCCAGTATTTGTCAGCATGGGACAACATGATCGACAGACTACACTGCTTTGCCATAGATGGTCTGCATCTGTTGCCCTAGGCATTTGAATATTGGCCCAGGCATTAGCCACCCCCCATAGTGCCTTTTTTTAGGCAGGCCAAACCAACAGACCTACCAACATAACACAGTCTTTTAATGCCATGTTACTACTGCTCAGTGCTAGGAGTCTTAACAAGAAACTGCAACCCCTGGAAGTTTCCTTGACCTGGAGAATGCTGATGTCTGTGCAGTTAAAGAATGTGGTTCAAGGCTGCAGAAAGCACCCCAGCAGTGCAAGGCTACAGTGCCTATCACACATTAAGACCAGTCCCTGAAAAGGAAAAAAAATTGAAATTAGGAGGTGTTTCCATTTACATAAAATGCAATCACACCTCAAGATTGGTCAAGCAGGATGACTCACTTGAGCTACTCCATATCCAACTGACCATAGGCAAAATCTCCCACCATATAATCTCTAGCAATAGGTTCCTAACCATGAACCATGAAATCCACTCCACATACCTGAAGTTACTAGAGTCATTTACCATTTAGCCCAATAGACTACTTGTGGGCAATTTTAAGTACCCCTTCATAAACTGGGAAACGCGTACATACAACTACCAACATGCAGGCTCAGAGATTCCTTGACTTTATCAATGCAAATGCTCTGGAGCAGCTGGTCTGCATTCCCACTAGGGGTTCAAATATCCTTGACAGTACTCACAAACATGGGGAGCGTTGCACCCCCCCAGAATAATGTTCTCATTGGTAAGATTGGATCAAAAGCGGTCTCCTTTGAAGTAAATGTACCCCATCAAACCCTAAAGTCATGAATTTTTCCAAGGCAATTTACTTCCAATTAAGGGATAATGTAGACCATTTTAAAGCTTTCCTACCCCAAAAATACAAAGTCCTGTTCAGAAGTATGCATGCATGCCCTTTGCAGCCACTTACCTGCATAGAAACTGCAGTACCTGACCAAACTAAACTCAGGTCTAGTTGGAAAAATAAGCCACACTAGTGGACCCCTGGCATAAACAGACTATACAACAGAAGGAATAAATTACTGTTGAAGTAAGTAGGAGGAAGCACAACAGAGAAAAAAATCCTTCATTGGTCTAAACAGACAAATCAAGGAACTTGATCAAGTCTTCAAAAGCTAAATATGAGACTAAAACAGCTTCCCAAGCAAAGGCTAACAACACATTTTTTAGTTGTGTCCGAAATCTGAAGGGAAACACTCAACAATGTTCTGAGTTTGCTGTAGATGGCACTATGTATGCTCAGCCAGAAGAAATAGCAAACTTGCTGGCTGATGGTCAACTCAGATTTCATCCCCTCATCACCTCCTGTCACTCCCCTTGAAGTTCCTCTACCATTTCTTTGCCTGTTTTCACAAAAGAACAGGTCATCACTGCACTCCCTAAAAGCTAGAAACACGTCATCAATGGGCCCGGATGGAATCTCAGGGTGCCTATTAGCTTGAAACATGACCTTGGAGACCCACTCGGACCTGTTTAACCACATTCTCTAGACAGGCTTTGTTCCAGTAGAGTGGAGAACAGCAAGAGTTATCCCTCTGCACAAGGGGAGACCATCAACTGACCCAGGAAATGCCTGACCCATAAGTCTGACTAGCTTCCTATGCAAGGCTACGGAAAGTCTAATCATAGACTTTATGAACAATGACTTAGGAAATCTGTAGACTCTAGACCCAACCCAGTTTGGCGTCGTCAAAGACAAGTCCTGCCTACTTAATCTGGTGGACTTCTTTTGAGAAGGTTACAACAACCATGGATGAGGGTAAGATGGTGCATACTGCCTACCTTGAATTTGCCAAGACATTGGACACAATACCCTACTCTAGTATTATAGTTAAACTCACAAAACTGAGTATAAATCTCTGTCACCAGATGGATAGCCAGATTGCTCATGGATAGGACATATGTTTTTAGAATGGAGGAATCCACATCCTGCAAGAAACCAGTCACCAGTGGAGTACCACAGGACTCTGGTGGGCCCCCTCCTGTTTAGAATTAGAATATTCTTCTCAGATGTCAAGGCAAATGTAGATGGCCTTTGGCTGACCAAGTTTGCTGATGACTGCAAATTGGAGGCAGTCACTGACTCCCCAAACTATGTTGATATCCTATGGAGAGGTTTGATGCAGACTGGTTGGTGTCAGACCCATGGCCTCAAACTAAATGCGCAGAAGTGCATAATAATACCCTTTGGGAAATCAAACATCCCTGCAAATTACAACATTGATAGCACCCCCCAAGAGTGGACCCAGTGGTGAGAGATCTGGGTACTCAGTAATCTGAACTTTGACCACCCTGTGTCCCGGGGCTGTGCCTATAAAGAAGGGCATGGCATCCAGATCTAAGGATGTCATAGTACCACCATACTCAGCCCCAATCAGACCAGTAATAGAGTACAGTGCACCCTTTTGCATGTACCTTGCCAGGTACCTGCAACAGTTGGAGTGTCCTCAGAGGTTTCTCCCCAAAATGTACAGGGTATAACTGACAAGTCATGTGGATCAATTAAAAGCCCTTTTACTGTATTTAGTTTCCTACCAGTTATTGAGGGGTGATCTGTGTCTGACCTACAAGGTAGTCGGTCAACTACCCTTAATGGAATGTTACATATTCGCAAGCTAACTGCATGAGGGTTACCCTCTCCAAAAATCTAAACCTGATTTCTGACATGATTAGGTCATACTGGAGAGACAGTTGTGTGTCCCAGAGATTGCCCCTTCTCAGGAGTAGGCTTCCTGTTCATGTGAAGCAGAGATCTTCCCTGACCATCTTCAAGCGCAATCTGGACCAAATGATAGTAAATTGCAAATTCTCTCCTGGAGTGGTGTCCATGTCCCTTATTGACAGAGGCAGTCTGCAAAAATAGTCAAAACCCCATTTGCTGACCCTTATCTTTCCTGTAAGGATAGAAAATTGGATAAAATCTGGATAAAATTGGGTAGGCTTGTAAGGGCTCTTGAGCTGTTAGCCTAGTAATCTGCCGTGATCCTATGGAGCCTATAAGGGGTGACTGAGAATTTTCAGCCTCTCTTCCCCATGTTTAAGGTTTCATCCGTAACTTACGGTCTTTTTATAAAAAGCAAAATAAACAGATATTCAAAAAACAATAGCAAGGTGACTCCAAGAAGAAGTAGGAGTCTCCCAGAAACCAGGACAGTCCAAGTCTAAACAACTATCTGCAAATTGTAACCCCCTCCCCCACTACTTCCCTACTTGGCAATCCTGTAAGTCTTCTCAAAAATCTGACTCTTCATTTCTCTCTAGAAACAGAAAATGTCTAGCAAATGGGATCCGGAAGTGATGCAACAGGGCTACAAATTGCAGTAGAATTCAGTCTCCCTTTTCAGGGGGTTCCTCCTCATCCTCAATCAGTTATTTCTAGGACTGAAAAAAGAGAATTTATGTCCGGAATTACTCTTGAGTATGTTGCGATATTATCATAAATTCTCTTTAGTCCTAGAAATTATGTAGAATAATGCAAGAGGGTGGAGATTTGTCAATAAAACTAAAACTGTTGAAACATGCTGGATAGCTGACCTACAGGCAGATAAAAACCCTGAATTAAATGGGATGGTTCCCTTAAAACCAATACTGAAGGGGTGGAAGCTTCAGAGATGGTGTCTGATTAGTTGGTTATTTTAAAAGAGGGAAGTGCTTTTTCAAGAGAATAGGATCTGAAGAAGGCATAGCTGAAAGTGCTTATCCTATTTTACTCTTGACCTTGTTTTATCTTTTCAGCCTTTTGTTTTTATTGTGGAATGTTGATTCTGCTATTAAAGTTATCTTTCTGCATGGTGGTATCTCTACATATATTCTATTACAAAATTTACGTACTTGGTAGCAAGTCTTACCAAACATTATTCTAAAACTGAACTCTAAGCAGTTATAGTTACCTCTGCCCCCAGAGTCATTACTTTCATTTTCATGGACCAACACTTCTCCACAACTTCTGTAGCCAGCCTGATTAAGATGGGCATCTTGAGACAGAAGAATTCTCATAGTGCCTGCCAATCTTCTATTACTGAAACATCAAAGTACAATGTGTCAGAGATGCACATATATAATATGCTTGGAAGCAAAAAATGTCACTGTGTAAAATTTGTCAACAGTGCACCACTCATTACACCTCTCCAAGGCCATCACAATACACATAATCCATCATATGCTGAGATTCTAAAGATCAACTTGCCTCAACCTAAAAGACCTCCAAATCACAACATAGGCTCAAGGCGCACACAGCATATTAATCTTACTTCCTCATATGCATGGAGCCCCAAAGTCACAGATGCTGACCTGTAAGGCAGTCATCAACATGACCAAACATTAATAGGCGACTCCATTGTAAGACATACAGATATGCCTCTTACTAGTCTAAGCAGTGAAAGGCGGACTGTTAGCAGCTTGTCTGGTGCCATTATCTGTCAAATCACGCATGCACTCAAGTCCTTGAACAATTACCAAGATGACTGTTTCATGGTTCATGCTGCTCTCAGTGACTCTGTGTACCTGTCTGGATTATATGAAGAGAGACACGATGGCACTGACTGTGTCCAGTGCAGGTCTGAGCCTAGCATTGAGCAGCATTCTACTTTCTCCAAGGATGATGCTGCAATATGAGCCAAAAATTGGGCTTCAGTAATTGGCTTAGTTTTTGGTGTCATTCAAAGGGGGTCCAATATTTGTCAGCCAGGGAAGCTGATTAACAGATGACGCTGCTTCACCAGGTATGGCCTGCATCTTCTTTCCCTTCTGGGTTTCAATTATTGGCCAAGACATTGTTCACACCCATGGTGCCCTTTTAGGCAATGTCAACCTGGTAAACCTACCAACATAACAAAACGAGAAATGGAAAATATGAAGGCATTACTGATCAATGCAAGGAGCCTGAACAAGAAACACCACTCCCTACAAAAACCCTTCTCACCCTCGAAGACATTTGATGTCTGTATAGTGACAGGGACATGGTATAAAATAGCAGGCAACATTCCGGATGTGCAAGGCTATAATGCCTTCCACACATTAGACTAGCTACTGTGCAGGAGGGGAAGAAAGGTGGAAGCGTCTCAATCTACATCCAGAAGAGACTCTCATCAAGGTTGCCAAAGCAGTATGATATACTAGAGCTTCATGTCCAAATAACCATCATAAAGGTCCCACACCATATATTAGCTATCTATAGAACTCCCTGTGTGACACAAGAAAGACACAATACCTGTCTACAGGGACTAGAATCACTCAGTATTAAATCCAGTACAGTTTTCCTAGGTGATCTAAACTGTCCAGGTATATAGTGAGAAATCTACACGACCATTAGTGCACAACCTTAGAGATTCCTGGACTTTGACCAATTGTTTGAGCATTTGTATTTACAGAGCACCCACTAGGGTGAATAACATCTTGGATATTTTCCTTGCTAATATAGAAGCATATTGCACCATCCCTTGTGTATCTTCATCACTTGTTAGTTCTGACCATAAAGCAGTCTCCATTGAAATAAAAGTGAAACCAGAGATTCCTTCTGTCATGAAAGGAGATACTGCCAGCCCAGCTATCTGGAATTTTGTAAATAATTATGCCATTTGTGAATATCAACATGATGTATACAAGATGCTTGTGTTAAACTGTATTAGAACTGTATGTCATGTGTATATCAAACTGCCTGAAGGTATTGGCAAAGTGCACAAGGGTTGGGAGGGTGGCCTAATGGTTAAGGTGTTTGCCTTACAAACACAAGGTGCAGGGTTTGAGTGTCACAAGGGATAATTGGCTAAGCTTAAAATGGCTCGCAAGGGCAGTTAGCTTAGTACTAATCTATGAACCTGTGAAGTGTAACCACAGCATGCCCTACTGGAATAGAACAGAAATGTACCTGCATTGATGTAACTATTTAGATGTATATATTTAGCAGTGGAAACTGGAATACAGAAGATTAATTTCAGAAAAATAGCTGAAATTAAATTACGTTATCTTTCAGACGTTATCTTTCAGTTTCATTGCAGCAAGAGACACAGCGTCTAAAACTAGGGAGCTTTCTGTATTGTCTTGGAAGTGTTTTATTATATTATGATTTCGACCATTTGCCAAAGATCTGAGGTCTATGTATTTTCACAGGTAGATGCTAAATGCTGCTAGCTTTCAGCCATGGGAGTTTCACCTGGGATAGTCAGATGACAAGAAATGAGGTAATTCTGCAACGGCTGCACAGGTAAAAAACACACTCTCCAAAGCCAAGAACACAGCATCCATGGGACCTGACAATATCCCAGGCTGCGTTCTACACGAACTACAGAATGAACTGGCACCCTACCTAAGTACCATGTTCAATCATAGCCTCACCTCAGGCTTTGTACCCACTGAATGGCGCACCGTGACAGTTATCCCACTCCACAAAGGGGGAGCCACGACAGACCCCAGGAACTACCGCCCCATTAGCCTGACGAGCCTGGTCTGCAAGGCCATGGAACGTATCATCATGGAACTCATAAACAAAGACATTGGTAATCTCCAAACTCTGGACCCTACACAGTTTGGATTTGTAAAAGGCAGATCATGTCTCTTAAACCTGATTGACTTCTTTGAAGCAGTCACCAAAGCCATAGATCAGGGTAAAATGGTTCACACAACTTATCTAGATCTCGCCAAGGCTTTCGACACCATCCCCCACTCTGGAATTATAGATAAGCTCACTAAACTAGGTATAAATCCCTATGTCACAAGATGGGTTGCCAACTGGCTCACGGACAGAACCCACACTGTGAAAGTAGCGGATTCCAAATCCGACATCAGACCAGTGACAAGTGGAGCACCACAGGGTTCAGTCCTGGGTCCTCTCCTGTTTGGTATCTACTTCTCTGAAGTGCAGGCCAACACAGAAGGTCTTTGGCTAACAAAGTTTGCAGATGACTGCAAACTAGGAGCCATAATCGAAACTCCAAACAATGTGGACAAACTACAAAAGGGCCTCAATGAGACAGATACCTGGTGTCAAAGCCATGGCCTGAAGCTCAATGCCAAAAAGTGTATTGTCATCCCCTTTGGTAAAAACTCTGTACCCATGAACTACCACATAGTTGGTAGTCTACTTAATGTCGATAATAGGTTCATAGGTTCATAGGTTAGTACTAGGCTAACTGCTCTTGCGAGCCATTTTAAGCCTAGCCAGTTATCCCCTGTGAGATTCAAACCCTGTATCTTGTGTTTGTAAGGCAAACACCTTAACCATTAGGCCACCCTCCCAGGTGATGAGACCTTGGGACACAGGTGGACAGTAGTCTCTCCTTTGATAATCACATCGCCACAGTGGTCAGGAAATCCTTCTACGTGGCTCATCTCATCACAAAAGGATTCTCATCCAGAAAAAAAGAGGTCATTGTTCCCCTCTACTTGTCACTCATTAGACCCATTATAGAGTACAACACCCTTTTTGGTATGTACCTCACAAGACATCTACAACAACTGGAAAGACCACAGAAATACCTCACAAAGAGGATTACTGGCCTCAAACATATGCCCTATGCAGACCGTCTCAAAAAACTACAGCTTTACTCCATCGCATATCGCCTACTCAGGGGCGATCTCTGCCTAACATACAAAGCTATGTCAAACCCGGAGCTGCTGGACATGCTGCACTTAAAGAAATCCCAATCCCTCCGAGCGACACGCTCTAGGGACCTTAACCTTGTCACCACAATAAACAGAACATGCTGGAGGGATAGATTCCTGTCCCAGAGACTTCCCATACTCTGGAACAGGCTACCTATCTATGTCAAACAGAGGTCCTCATTAGCACTCTTCAAGAAAAATCTTGATGATTGGATGGGAAATGGGAAATTCACCCCGGGGATCACTTCTGTGGCTCTGCTCGACAGGGGCACAGGAAAATAATTTCTTTGGGTGGCGAAAGCCAGGGTACATTTTTTGGCTAGGCTTGTATGGGCCTTAGGGCCGATAGCCTAGTACCTACCTATGAACCTATAAGATATCCCAACAGTAATATTTGAGATATTAATTTGAGAGGCCTCTTAGAGAGGTAGAGCATTCTGTGATGCCCATGCCCATGCACTGGCCCAGTAATCAAGGAGCCTCAATCCTCACCACTAGCACCAGTGAGGGGCATCCACATTGGGAGGATAACAAGTACACACACAGTAACGTACAATTTCCCTTAAGAGCTTACAGATATCACAGTCAGTCTGGGGCTGGTTTCTCCCTTTCTCTCCAGATCCCCAATAAGACTCCCCACTGGCACAGCTATAGGGTTCAGATCTCATCCGAGTAGTCAAGCCAAAACCTCCAGTACCCCCTGTCCAACCAGTGCTTTGTTTTCCTGCACAAGTAGCTGACACGCACACACACTTTGAGATATGAGTTATATACAAGCACACAGACACTCCTGGGGAAGGCTGGCACAGGTTCTCCAGCTATGCCCCCTTCTGCCCAGACTATAAGGTAGAAATCACTGCCACCAACTACTCTTTATCAGCTACTAATAAGGACCTTCCCAAAGGGTGACCAGTTCTACTGTGTAATGTTGTTGTTATCCAATTAGTAAGTGTGACAAGCAGCAAGACTGTTGGAGTGAGTTTTTACAGTATCACCAAATACACGCAAGTACTCTAAAAGCTTAAATTACCTCTATACAAAGCAGCCAGAGTTAAAAGGTTTAAAAATATTTAATAATAAATAATAAAAACGCAAGACAGTTCTCATTAATTCAACACAATGACATTAGAGAGTTCAGATTCACAGGAAATACTTTAAAACATCATTGTAGGATAGTCTCCCATAAATGTAGAAAACAGCTAGACAATCTTACTGTTTCTGTCTATCTCCAAGAGAAGTCACTGTTCTAAATATCTTACTTGCAGAGAAAAGCAAATGCTGGTGCGTTTGTCAGCTTCAGAACAAAATACAAAATGCTATTCTTACTTTCTGAGATTGCCCTTAAATTGATAATACACACTACTGCTGAGTTATTTCAGATTACATAATTCTTGACACTTAAGTTTCCCAGGCTCACAGAACTTAAAATTTAAAATATCTTTGTAATCTGCACCTGCCAGGAAGCCACAGCAATAAAAGACACTTTAAATGTGAAACCTAGTAAGTATCTCTGTCTTAGGACAATAGAAAGAATTGTCTAGCCCAGACATTCTGTCTCCAAGCTTGAGATCGCACACAGTTGTAAATTCTTTACTTATCAGCTTTCTTCCTGCAGGGTGCACTGTGGTTAAATTTTTGAAGCTTAGCACATAACACATTTTTCTTACATTTGTGAAACCAGCCTGTGGATTGTATTAATATTTACAATGGCATAGAATTATTTACAAAATTCTATCTGGCTGGTCTGGCAGCCCCTCACTTTTTCACATCCCTCCCTGAGAACTCAAGCTAGTTTTTCAAGTGTCCCTTGAGAAATGCTGCTTGAGAGAGTTGAGTCTATCTGGGTATACCTTACCCCATTCCCTGTCTTCAGAGCCCATCTGCATTGGCATTGCAAATCCCACTGCAGTGCTGTACTGACATATGCTTGCAATTCTAGGCTCCATCTTAGCAACTTGGCACTTTTCTGGCTGGCTCGATGTAACCATATTAGCTGATTGTGATCTGTAACTACAGTGAATTTCCTTCCATACAGATAAGACTGAAGTTTCTGCAGTGCCCTCACTATGGCTAGACATTCCTTTTCTACAGCTGCATAGCATTCCTCCCTGAGTTGGAGCCTACTACTGAGATAAACCACTGGGTGCTCTTGTCCATCTGAAGAAATCTGGCTAAGTACAGCCCCCACCCCATTGTTCGAAGCATTCACCTGCAACACAAATTCTTTGCTGTAATCTGGAGTGGCTAACACATGGGGTCCTCCCAAAGCTTCTTTATGCTTCTAGAATGTCTGCTCACATGCTGTGGTCCACATTACCTTATCTGGCCTATTTTTTCTTGTCAGGTCTGTGAGAGGAGCAGCTGTGGTACTATAACTGGGGACAAACTTTCTGTAGTATCCTGCTGTCCCTAAGAATGCCATCATCTGCTTTTTGGTAACAGATGCAGGCCATGCCTGAATATCTTCCACTTTGGCAGGCTCTGGCCTACTCTTACCACCCCCCCCCACTCTATGTCCCAGGTAGGAGACCTCTGCCATACCCACCTGACATTTGCTGGGCTTAATGGTCATACCTGCCCTCTGTAGTCTGCCCAGCACCTCCCTGACATGCTGAAATTGCTCTTGCCAGGAATGGTTGTAGATGGCAATATCATCTAGGTAAGCAAGGGCAAAACCTCCTGCTCTTACTAAGATGTGATCTGCCAGCCTCTGGGAAAGTCGCTGGGGCATTTTTCATGCATCTTTGTGAACTCATACAAGCTAAAAGGAGTCACAAAGGCTGACCTCTCTCTAGCACTGTGAGTCAAGGGCACCTGCCAGTAACCCTTGGTAAGATCAATGGTAAGATACCTAACTGTTCAAGGCTTCATCTGTCCTAGGCATGGGGTAAGCATCTGACTCTGTGTGACTATTTAATTTCCTGTAGTCCACACAGAACCTGGTGCTACCATCCTGTTTTGGCATCAGCACCGGTGGGGAGGCCCAGGGACTGTTGGACTCCTGAATTACCCCTAGTTCCAACATTTCCTGCATCTCCTCCCTCAGAGTTTGTTTGACACACTCAGGCACCCTATAAAGGGGGCTTCCCAATAGGCCTTAGGGGTCCCGTATCCATCTGGTGCTGCACCAGGTGGGTGCACCCTGGTTTCCCAGTGAACATGTCCCCAAACTGTAACACTGCTTAGATTTCTCGAACCTGGGTAGGAGATAGCTGCTGGGATGTTGCTACACCTTCCACTGAGCTGTCAGTCCGAGCCTCACTGAGATCATCAGTCACCAGATCTCCCTCAGACTCCTCCTGCAATCCACTGCAGATACTCAGCAGAAGGGCCTCCCTGTCATGGTAAGGTTTCATCATGTTAACATGGTACAGTTTGTGCCCCTGCCTCCTGCGTAGCAGTTCTACCATGTAGTTAACATCACTGACCTTCCTTACCACCTTGTAGGGTCCCTCCCAAGCTGCCTGCAGTTTATTGTATCTGACAGGAATGAGCACCATTACCTGCTGCCCTACAGCATACTTTCTAGTTTGAGCATTCCTGTCATACCAACCTTTATCTGCTGTTGGGCTTCTGCCAGGTTCTCCTGGACCAAGCCCATGAGTTCCCCGAGCCTTGTCCTAAGGTTTAGGACATATGCCACAACAGATTCCTTGTGAGATTCACACTCACCCTCCCACTCATCTCGAATTAAATCTAGAGGCCCCCTCACCCTATGCCCCTATCCCCATACAACTTGCAAATAAATAAATAACTCCCAAATGCTAAAGGTGGTCTGTCACAAAAACAGTCAATATTGGCAGAAAAAAGGCAGAAAATCCACCCAAGGATGGCCAATCAACGAAATCCACAAGTCTTCCAATTAAAATGTAGTCCTTTAATACGAATAAAACTTCGAATTGAAAATAAAATGAAAAATAAAAAAGCTCAAAACTGTCCCTTGAAGATATCCGATAAGCGTTTTCAACTGTTGTCTTCCTCAGATCGTATAACTTAATTTTTTATTTATTTATTTTTTTATTTATTTATTATAACTACATTTTAATTGGAACACTTGTGGATTTTGTTGATTGGCCATCCTTGGGTGGATTTTCTGTCTTTTTTTCTGCTAATATCCCCATACAACAACTCAAAGGGTGAAAAAAACATGTGGATTCCTGGGGAACCATTCCTAGGCAAACAGATGGGGCAAATATTTGTCCCAGTCTCTCTTAAACTGGTCTGCAAATGCCTGCAGCATGGACTTGAGTGTAGAGTTTAACCTCTCAACAAGGTCATTAGTCTGGTGTGTTTCACACCACAGTACTTTCACAGACAAGCCAGCAGGTCTGACATGAAATTGGCAGCTCTGTCAGCATTTCTTGTGGGAAACCTACCCTGCTGAAAATCTCTAACAAAGCATTTGCCACCTTCTCTGCCTCAGTGGAGGACAAAGCCACTGCCTCAGGATATCTTATAGCATAATCAACTTCCAGTAGGATACACTTGTTCCCTGCAGAACTTTGGGTACTCAGAGGTCCCACAATATCCATAGCTACCCTCTGAAATGGCTCCTCAGTTACAGGCAAAAGCATCAAAGGAGCTTTCACCTTGTCTCCAGCTTTGCCTACCTTTTGGCACTGCTCACAGGTCCTGCAGTACCCTGTTATGTCTGTGGAAATCCCATGCCATAAAAGTTCTTCATAATACGTCTCTTTGTATGTTTTATGCCCATATGACCTACAAAGAGAATGTCATGAGCTATGACTGGAAGTGCCAGACGGTAGGCTCTAAGCACTACCAACTACTGTATTCTCTCTGACCCGCTGGCCCTCCCTCAGGGGTCCACTCTCTATACAGTAACCCTTTGTCCCAGTATACAGATTCCCCCTTCCCTTGAGAATCAGGTGCTTCACTAGCTACCTGCGTCAGGCCTTGTAATATAGGGTCTGAGAGCTGAGCCTGTCTCAACTCAACTTGTAACCCTTCCCAGCTCCCCTTCCACAGGAAGTCTGGCATCCTCTGACAGCGGTGCCTCACTGTCAGCCTGGGTACTACTATTCACCTCTACCTTTGCATTCAAGCTGTCCAAGGGAACATCAGTACCAACAAGCAGCTGTGGTTCACCTTCAGTCTCATTGCTATAGGATAACTCCCTCCCTGAAGTAACCACCTCACCAGTCCTGGCTACAAGTATGCGGTCTGACTGGGTCTCCCCAGGCTACCAGACCCACATGCTTGTCTCTAAGCCTGACTGCATGTAACTGCATGAACACACGATACTACATTATCAAAATCATTCCATATCAGGACATCTGCAGGGATATCCTCAAACATATGTACTTGCTAGCTTCCTTTTCCACCCTCCCAGTCAAGGTGAACCCTAGCCAAAGGTATTTGGAATGGGGTCCCTCCTAAAGCTCTGACTGGAGTAGACTGCCCAAGCAAGTTGTGCTTCTTTGTAACCATTACAGGCTTCACAGTGGTTATGTCAGAGACTGCCTGTCTTAGCAATGGTCTCTTTGCCATCATAGTGAATGGCAAAGAGACCATTGCTATGTCAGAGGCTGTGTCTGTCCTAGCAATGGTCTCTTTGCCATTCACTATGATGGGATATAACCTCTTGTGGTAGTTTGGTACCCTTGTTGTCTCAAGACAACCTACTGTTGGCATTTTGTCATTCCCACTTACTGGCCCTCTCACCTTTCATTCCCCACCTTGCTTCCATGGATATCCTATATGCCAAATGGCCCCACTGGTTGCATTCAAAACATTTAACCCTAGGTCCTGGATGTGTATCTAAAGTAGTGGCTTCTCCTGCTACTGGCAGAGTCTGTTGAGGCAGTCTTGGCTGCCCACCATAGGTTCCCTTAGACCCATGAGCAGCAGTTGGGGTCCCTTTCCTGTGTAGGGATGCCCTGCTTGCTTATGTATAGGTCTCCCTTCTTCCCCAACTCATCTACAGTAGAGCATTGTCTGTCCGCTAACCAGATCCTCATGTCCTCAGGCAAAGTGGTAAGGGTTTGTTCCCTCACCAAAAGGTCTGCCATCTCTTCAAAAGTGGTGATCTGCAATCTACTCTCCCACCTATGAAAATAAGTGCTTAGTTAAGCAACATATTCACACACACTTTCATCTGTCTTGCGTCTATGCTCATGAAACTTTTTGCTATGTGCTTCAGGTGTTAGCCTAAAAAATTTTAGCAAACAATTCTTTACAGCATTATAATTTAAAAAGTCATTGCCACAGTTTGGACAAAATAGTTACAGCTTTACCATGGAGTAAGGAGGTCAGAAAACTGTACCCCCAGAGCCTTTGGTCGTTATTGTACTGTTTACATACCCTCTCAAAAATATGAATAAAACTATCAAAATTATTCCCCTCTGTAAATTGTGGAAGACATTTACTAACTTTTTGTGCTTCTGGGGTATGGTTACTCCCTTCCCCATTACCTGCATGACTCTGGCAAAGAGTCAGCATCTCATTTTCATATTGCCTCTGCCTGTCCTTCTCAGCTTCCAGGCGTAGCAGTTTCTCAGTTTCCTCACTCTCTAGATGCCTCCGTCTCTCTGCTGCTTCTATTTCCAAATGCTTGGCCTCCAGCTGAAGTCTCTTTAGCTCCAGACAGATTTTTAAGTCCTCTGTAGAAAGGTTGAGCTGTCCATTCTCTGAGTGTTGTCCATCTCCACGGCCAGTCTGATAGTCTTCCTGGTTGCTGTTCTCAGATGCAGCTGTGACCAAAGCTGCAGTCATGTCTGCCTTAAGTTTCCATGCACCAGTCCTTTAGCCTGGTGCATCTCAGCCAACTGGCTCCTTGTCAGCTTGCCATACTCCTGTACTGACGTGCTTGCCTGCTCTCCCCGACTAAGCTAATGAAAGAAAATAAGACAATTGTGATCTGAACTCTGAATATTCACTGTGCAGCACTTAATATGTGATGTGGCTAACTTACCACTATCAACCAGTTAATATTTGATGTGGATATCCTACCACAGTTAAACAATTAATATGTGATGCCTGTGCACTGGCCCAGTAATCAAGGAGCCTCAGTCCTCACCACTAGCACCAGTGAGGGATGTCCACATTAGTAGGATAACAAGTGCACACACAGTAAAGTACAATTTCCCTTAAGAGTACACAGAGATCCCATTCAGTCTGGGGCTGGTTTCTCCCTTTCTCTCCAGATCACCAATAAGACTTCCCACTGGCGCTGGCACAGCTATAGGGTTCAGATCTCAGCCGAGTAGTCAAGCCAAAATCTCCAGTACCCTCTGTCCAACTAGTGTTTCGTGCCTGTGCCCAAGTAGCTGACACACACACATTTTGAGATGAGTTGTATACAAGTGCACAGACACTCCTGGGGAAGGCTGGCACAGGTTCTCCATCTATGCCCCCTTCTGCCCAGACTGTAAGGTAGAAATCACTGCCACCACCTACTCTTATCAGCTACTAATAAGGCCCTTTCCAAAGGGTAACCAATTCTACTGTGTGATGTTGTTATTATCCAATTAGTAAGTGTGACGAACAGCAAGGCTATTGGAGTGGCTTTGTACAGTATCACCAAATACATGCAAGTACTCTTAAGAGCTTAAATTATCTTTACACAAAACAGCCACAGTTAAAAGGTTTAAAATATTTAATAATAAATAATAAAAACACAAGGCAATACTCATAAATTCAACACAATGAAATTAGAGAGTTCAGATTCACAGGAAATACTTTAAAACAACATTGCAGAATAGTCTCCCATAAATCTAGAAAACAGCTAGACTAATCTTACTATTTCTGTTTATCTCTAAGAGAAATCACTGTTCTAAATATCTTACTTAGAGCAAAGCAAGTGCTGGTGAGTTTTTGTCAGCTTCAGAACAAAATACTATTGTTTACTTTTTGAGATAGCCCTTAAATTGATAATGCACATTACTGCTGTGTCATTTCAGATTACATCATTCTTGACACTTCTGCTTAAGTTTCCCAGGCTCACAGAACTAAAAATTTAACATATCTTTGTAATATGCACCTGCCAGGAAGCCACAGCAATAAAAGACAGTTTACATGTGAAACCTAGTAATTGTCTCTGTCTTAGGACAGTAGAAACAATTTCCTGGCCCAGACATCCTGTCTCTGAGCTTGAGTTCACGCAGTTGTAAATTCTTTACTTATCAGCTTTCTTCCAGCAGGGTGCACTGTACATTTTTGAAGCTTAGAACACAGCACAGATGTTCTTTGTGTTTCACTGTTGCAGTCATCACATTTGGGTTATCCCTGGCAGGGTATCCCTCTGCCGGCCAGAATACCAGAGGCTTAGTATTTCTGTGTCGGCTGTTGTTGCTTCAGGACTGACGTCAGGTCATTAGTAGTATAAAGTAAGGCAGCCAATGCCATTACACCAGTCTTTATTGCAGTGGAGCCTGAAGCAGAAGCAGTTAGCACGAGTGCCGGTCGGCTGCTACCTGAGTTTCGTCTACCGAAACGAAGCTGAAGTCTTCTAAAGCTAAGAACGCCTTTGGGGATCCTTTTTTCTTGCACTAACCAATGTCAGAAAAAGTTAACAATTGTCTTGCCTGTGGAAAGCAAATACCACACAGAGACTTTCATTCTTACTGCGTCACTTGCTTAGGCCCAGACCACGATTTCCCCTGCTGTCTCTTCTGTGCTTTGTTCAATGCCAGAACTATCCGTCGTCGGGCCCTTATTGTAGCCAGATATTTTTGCTTACAGTCCTCAAACTCTGATATGGCTTCGGTAAGCCATCCAACAGCAGATCTTCCAAAAAATTGTAAAGATAAAGACAGAGACAGACTGCACAGATCCAAACCGATCGACAACACTCCCGTTAAGCTAGTTATCACTGCTCTGGTCCTCAGTGAGGCACTTTGGCATCCCATGATGCCTGCTTCTGTGGATTTGCAGGCTGGTACCAAGACCCTTTCAGAGTCTGGTATGCTGCAAAACTCTTCTTCGACTAAGGATCCTGTGGTCTACTCTACCTTGGATGGGTCTGGAGCCACTGAGCAGGCACTGGCTTCCAAGGAAGTCCTTTGCAGTACCGATTCTTGACACAAACCGATGTCTTCTTTCTTGACTACCGTTCTTTCGAAAATGAACAAGATTCTTAGGCCCAGGATATGAACCACACCCAAGAAACCGACGACCCAATCGTAGGCACCTGCTTCCTTGCCTCAGTCTCAAATGCTTAAAATGGAGGAAGACCTTATCATGCTGATCAGGGGAAGCCGAGCTACCCACTTCCAAAAGGAAAAGAGATCTGTCCGCTGTAGGTTTGTCTGAAAAGGAGTCCGATGACTCTGATGCATCTGAATATGAAGACATGCAGCCTCTCTCTGCTTATGAGGATTCTGATGCAGAGGATTCCATTCCTTCACCCTCTCCCCTAGAGGATTTTTCCTTTGGGAAAACCCTTCATACCTTAAGGGAGCATTTCTAATGGGAAGGTTAGGACTACCCTCAGTCTACAAAGAGACTCAGGGATTTCTTAGATCTTCCACAGCACAGACCCTTGGCCATACCCCCAGTCATGGATGTTGTGGAGGATGTTTTCCTGAAATCCAGTTTGACTCCTGACACCCTTCCTCCTGCACCCAGAAAACCAGACAGGTACTACAGAGTCCCTGACTCACACAAATTTCTTTTCAAAAATCCTACTGCTGACCCTCAGGTGATTTCTCAGGGGCCTAAAGGAATTAAAGCAACCTCTACTAAGAATCCCACCCCTTCCTGAGCACTAGACAGATGGGGTAAAAAAGTATACACCTCAGCTGCTCTTGCTATCAGAGCACTCAGTTGCCAGTTCCGTATGCTACAATTTCAGCAACATACCCTGAAACTTCCCAAACAAAAAATGTCTTCCTTTCCTGCTTGTGCATAATCTAAAGAGTTAATGCATTCTGCAAGTCAAGTAACTAAACACAGCTTGAACTGTGGTTTTGATGCCCTAGACGCTTCTTGTAGGGCAGCAGTCACCGGTTCTGTCCTTAGAAGGCATGCATGGCTTAGGAAACGGCCCTTGCCCCAGACCATGTTAAATCAAAATTATTGGATGCCGCCTTTTACAAAGACAACTTATTTGGCACCAAGGCAGAAGAGGTCTTAAAAAACATGGAAGAAAAAGCAAAATCTATGCAGAGAGTTAAGGATTTCTTACAGGTCCAGCCACCCAGGTTCAGCAGGCATTGTCCCACCAAGCACTGGTCCTTTCCTGCTCCCATCAGGCCAGTTCAGCCTAGACACTGGGGAACCAGACTCCCCCAGACAGCAGCCACAGGAATGCAGAGATCTAAGCAGTGGACTACCTCCACTTCAAAACCAGGGAGTTCTAAGCCACCCCCTTATGGTAAGAACTCACAATGACTCTCCTCCCCCACCCCCTCCCTCTGCCCACATTCACTTACCCCTAGGAGGAAAACTCTCCTTTCATGCAAACATCTGGGCCACCATTACCAACGACCGCTGGGTTCTCAACATAGTGTCCCAGGGATATAAATTTTTTTCCACACCCTTCTAACTCCAAAAGGGATCCCAGATCTACCTCCAAACCAGTGGGCAGAGGCACAAAAGCAAGTCGTTTCCCTTCTCTCTATGAGGGCAGTAGAGCACGTTCCTGCAGAACAGAAAGGCCAAGGTTTCTACTCCAGACTTTCTGGTACCCAGAAAAGAGGGCACCTGGCACCCCATCCTCGATCTATCCATTCTAAGCACCTTCCTGGTGATCCCAAAATTCAAAATGCTCATCCTCCAGCAGTTGCTACCCATGCTCTCCAAGGATGCTTGGCTAGCCACCCTAGACCTAAAGGAGGCCTACCTCCACATTCCTGTCAGGGAAAATCATGCAGGAAATATCTCCGTTTCAGGGCAGGATCTCTGCACTTTCAGTTCTCTGTGCTTCCCTTTGGCTTATCTACTGCTCCCAGAGTTTTCACAAAATGTCTGACTCTGGCCATTGCCTTTTGCAGATAAAGGAATATCCAGATTTACCCATACTTAGACGACTGCCTAATTCAGGCAGACAGCCAGGAAAAGCTACTCAAGCAGCTGGCCTTTGTAAAGTCCCTACTAACCTTCCTAGGATACACAATCAATGGAAATAAATCCAAACGGTACCCACCCAAAGGATTATATTCCTGGCAGCAAGCCTGGACACAGCTTCCCAGATGGCATTCTTTACACCAGAAAAGCAAACTTTCCTGACAGCCTACTTCTCTCAACTAGCCACCAGACCCCAGCTATCTGCAAGGAAAATCCTGCAAGCTCTGGAGTTCATGGCATCTTGTACTCTACTCATTCCATATGCCACACTGCATATGAGGAAACTTCAGTGGTACTTAAAAAGCCTTTGGTGTCAACACTCTCAAGACCCGGAGACTCTTATACCTATAATACCTTGCCTCAGAAAAGATTTTCTTTGGTGGGCAACAGCATGCTGCCACAACAAGGGACTACCTTTCTCACCACCCCCGCCACCCAGACCATCACCACAGACCCATCAGACGATGCCTGTGGTGCACACCTGGATGGCAAGTGCATACAGGGCCAATGGAGCCCACAGCAAATCCATTTGCACATCACCCAAAAAAGAGATGATAGCTGTCCAGCACGCCTTGATAGCTTTCAAGCACCTTCAATCCCCAAGGGCTCTCCTGATCAAAACAGACAACACCACTGTGATGTGGTATAGCAACAAGCAGGGAGGGACTCACTCCTACCCTCTATGCAGGCTGGCCATGACCCTTTGGCACATAGCCTCTGCCATGCAGCGCCACCTGTTAGCACAATTCCTACCAGGTTCTCTCAACTCTCTGGCAGACCACTTAAGCAGAAATCTTCTGGACCCACACGAGTGGCAGCTCAACAGAACTTCACCCTAATAACTCAGAAATGGGGGCATCCCAAATGTCAACCTCTTTGCCTCCCACAACAAACATCAGCTCAGCAAGTTCTGCTCCAGGGAGCATCACTGCATGGCTTGGAGGCCCTGTCCTTCCCTTGGGTCAGTCTGTGGGTCTATGCCATTCCACCACTACCTCTCATCCCCAGGATATTGCTCAAAATAAGGGAGGAAAAACCAAGGACAATTCTTATAGCTCCACACTCGCCGCGCCAGCACTGGTACCCCTTGCTGCACAGCCTGTTTCCACTGCCACCATGTCATCTTCCTCAGATTCCAGACCTCCTGACCCAGAGGGAAGGGGAATTCATGCATCCCCAATTGCAGACAATCAATTTGGCAACTTGTCTTTATTCCCTAACCCCTGATCAATCTGCCAACCTCAGTAAACAGGTTCTAGATGTTATATGAGAGGCCAGACGCCCTAACATTAGAAATTCTTATGCTGACAAATGGGTTCTGCACCTGGATTCAGGCCAAGGGAGCCAATACAGCATCCTGGATTACTTAGCTGATCTGCTACACAGTGGCCTCTCCTTTTCCTGTATTAAAATTCATGCCTCTGCTATATCTGCTCATTTTCCCACTGAGCACCGCCTTTTCTCTCACACCCTTTGATCAAACCGTTCCTAAGAGGGGCTAGCAACTTGAGGCCACCCAGAAGAGCACAGATGGCTCAGATTCTATCTAAACAGGACTAAATCCTTCAGAAAGTCTGTCCAATTGCTGGTTAGCTTTGCTGCAGGAGCAGAGGGCAAAGCCATCTCCAAACAAACCATTTCCAAGTGGATTGCACACTGCATCCATTTCTCCTACAGACAACATGGAAAGCCTCCCCCCAAGGGGGGTCAGGACTCACTCCACCAGAGCAGCCTCACTTCTGCAGCTTTCCTCAGAGGAGTCCCCATCAGGGACATCCTGGAGGCTGCCACCTGGACATCTGTTCACACCTTTACCAAATATTACCACCTGCTTATCTTCTCCAAATCCAGGGAGGGGTTTGTCTCTGCAGTCTTGCAGGGCATCCTATCCAGCCCATAGTTTCCTTGACTGCCTCCACCCATTTCCTCAGCTGTGGGAATCAACCCAAATGTGATGACTGCAGCAGTGAAACATGAAGAACATAGTACAGTTGTGTACACTTACCATAAATGTAGATGTTCGAGTGTATTCACTGTTGCAGTCCTGGTTTCCCTCCCTCCATTTCCCTCTTCTTTCTTCTCTTTCCTTACAAGGGACATATTGGTATTTACTTTCTACTGGTGGGGTTCTTCCACCAGAACCTGGCTCCCACTTGGGGGCTCCTGACATGTTAGGGCAAGAAAAACTGATGTAATGGTGTCTGCTGCCTTACTTTATACTATTGATGACCTGACGTCAGTCCTGACGTGACAGCAACTGACGCAGAAATACTAAGGTATTCGGGCCGGTCGAGGGCTACCCTGGAAGGGATAACCCAAATGTGATGACTGCAACAGTGAATACACTCGAACATCTACATTGTTGGTAAGTGTACACAACTGTACATTTTCTTACATTTGTGAAACCAGCCTGTGGATCATATTAATATTTACAATGGCATAGAAGTTTTTACAAAATTATATCTTGCTGGGCTGGCAGCCCCTCAGTTTTTCACACCATTCACCATGCAATTGCCTTACTCTGAGTAAGTAATTATAGGGAACAGTATAATTCTCTTGGATATTCAGGAATATACCAAAGCTTAATTTAGACGTTTTTCTTTATTTATTTGAGACTGTCCTGCAATGTTATTTTAATTATTTCTTCTGGTTTTGAACTCTGATGTAACTGTAAATATATACTGAGTATTTTCTTGTTTTATTTATTATTAAATATATTTAAAACTTTCATTGTGGTTGATCTGTCTAGAGATATCAACAGGCTGAGAGTACTTGCATATTTATTTGGTGACACTGTGTAGGCCACTCTTAATAGCCTTGCTCTTGGTCAAACTACCATTTGTATTAATAGTAGCATTACACAGTAAGATTGGACACCCTTTGTTAAGGGACTTGTAGCTGTTAAGGAGCTGGCTGGTGGCAGTGATAACAGCCTTATAGTCTGGGCAAAAGGGGGCATAGCTAGTAAACCTGTGCCAGCCTTTCGTGTGTGTGTAAATCAAACCTCAAAGTGTGTGTGTCAGCTACTTGGGCAGGGACACGAAGCACTGGTTGGACAGAGAGGGTGCTGGAGGTCTTGGCTTATCCACTCAGCTGGTATCTCAACTCTATAGCTGTGCCAGTGGGGAGTCCAGTTGGGGATCTGGAGAAAGAGGGAGAAACCAGCCCCGGACTGACTGTAGTCTCTGAGGGAAACTGCGCCTGATACAGAGCAGCATATGGAAATACTGTGTAACTTGTCATCCTCCCAATGTACATTTCTCCACTGGTGCCAGTAGTGAGGATTGAGGCTCCCTGAGTACTGGTCCAGTGGTGGGGCGTCACATTTATTGGTTGGCAGTGGTGGTATATCCAGATATTGGGATTCAGTGATGAGGATATTGAATTCCTGTAGCCTGTAAACAGTGGTTACTAAAGGTGTTTGTACTCTCAATCTGCCTCACGGTGAGCATTCAGAGTTTCATATCATAATAGTTTTTATTTTTTTTTATTAGCTTAGTTAGTCAGGGAGAGCAGTCAAGGATGTCAGCAGAGGAGTATAGCAAGCTGACAAGGAGCCAGTTAGTTGAGATGTGCCAAGCCAAAGGATTGGTGCCTGCCAACCTGACTAAAGCAGAAATGATTGCAGCCTTAGCCACAGCTGCATCACAGACCAGCAACCAGGAAGACAACCAGATTGGCCATAGGAATGTACAGTTCTCAGAAAATGGACAGTTCAACCTTTCCACAGAGGACTTAAACATCTGTCTGGAGTTAGAGACTTAAGCTGGAGGCCAAATGTTTGGAAATAGAATCAGCAGAGAGACTGCGGTGTTTAGAGGCTGAAGAAAACGAGACTGCTGCAGAAGAAACAAATTGAATTAGAAGCAGCAGAGAGACTGAGACATCTGGAAGCTGAGGAAAATAAGAGGCACAGGCAACATGAAGAAGAGATGTTCTCTCTTTGCCAGCGTCATAGAGGTAATGGGGAAGGGAATAACTGAACCCCAGAGGCAACAAAGGTCAGTAAATTTCTTCCACAATTTACAGAGGGTGATAGTTTTATTCATATGTTTGACAGCTCATAAAAAAACAACCACAGGAAAAAACTGTGAAAGAAGCCAGCCAATTCCAATAAGAAGTCCTTTAGAAGTATAATCAGCATCTGTCTTTTTATTCTGAAGAAGTCTTGGTATGGACCAAGACGAAAGCGCTTAATCACTTGGCTTGCTGGAATACTTTATGTTGCAGATTATTACTTCTAAAGGACTTCATATTGGAATTGGCTGGCTTCTTTCACAGTTTTTCCTGGGGTTGTTTTTTTATAAGTTTATTTTTATCAGGAAAAGATTTTTGCCCTTTGGTTTGTTGAAGTTACTGTTTGGGCAAAATTTGTGATTCAGAGCCGTTTTTTACACTGAGAATTCGCCTGCCGCAGCGGAACGGTTCTGTTTAAACAGTAGATGCAGGATTCGGACTGCTATAGGCAAGGGGGATGCACCTTGTCCTTGAAAGGTGTGGAATCGTTTAGAGGCAACAGTCTGGGTTCAGAAGTTAGTTTAACCCAACTAATTTCTGTTTTAACCCAGCAGAATAACAACATGACTCTGCTTATGCAGAAACTACAAGAATCCACATTCCCTTCATTAGAAGGTTTATTGAGGCCTCAGAGAGTGGCAACGAACGTTTGTAACCAGGGAGACTTTTCAGTTCTTTGAACCAGCTATGCTGAAGTGACAGCACCAGGGAGAAGGCGGAGTATTGAACGTCCATGGCCGAGGGTTAACTTACAAGAATGGATTAGAAAAAATCTCTCTCTTTTTGAGATGGATAAAGTAGCTGTGCCAACTGAAGCACCACCAATGACTTTTAACAACAAACTTGTGGACTTGGAACGTAAACCTTCCAAGGTGAGGAGTCTACAATGCGATAATTCATATTTGACTAAATGTTTGAGACATAAGCTTGTGCCTAAAGTCTTGCGCCTTTTTAAGTTTCCGACAGGCATTACTTTAAAAGAGAAAGACAAAACGGACTTGATAGCTATGTTTGACCGGTTTGGTCAGAATTAATGCAATTTTATTATTAGTTTAAACAATTCAAGTATAGAGGAGTTGCTGGAAAAAGTGTCTGTGCTAAACAAAGACATTATAGATGATTTACTTTTTGAAATCAATGTACAGAGATGTGATAACATGTATGTATGACCGTATAGAGAAACAAGTGGGTTTGAATATGGAAAAGAAGAGAAAAAAATTAGAGATACTGAAGAATATAAGAAAGGGGTGGCTTACCCTTTGCCCAAGATTTAAAACCGTTCATTAGCTGTAGAAACCAGTGGGCATATGAGGGAAGTAAGAGAGGGGACTATTACTGATTGTAATGATGAAGTAGAAGCACCAGGTATTAATGAGCAGCAAAACAATGGTTACCCCCGGTTAGAAGATCAGAAAGAATAGGTAACCGCAATAAACAAGGAAACAACAATGGTAAAAATTATAATAATTCTCTTCATTACACCCCAGGGCACATGGCACCACCCCAGGGGAAAGCAGTGGTGGAGATATAGGAATTAATGTCAGAAATAGATTTGCTCATAAAAAAAGGGGAAACAGAGAGTCAAAAAGAAAATGTTAGTTTCCTATGGTGGTAAAGTAGTTAGTTTACATGGATTTAATATCTTTAATTATAGTCATAGAGATTAATAATGAGCATTTTTCTCTTTTCAGTAAAAGTCTCAAGTTTATTCCAAGTAGTCGAATTAGTATACCTGAAACCATGACAGAGATTAAGATATTTACCAGGAAGTTAAGACTACATTTGATGTTCCAGGGTAAGAATAATGAGATTTTACTTTGAGTAAATAGGGAAGAAACTTTTCAACGAAGTACATTTAACCCCCCCCCCCACTCATCCCACTGTAGCAGTGTAAGAAAATCTATGTCTTAAAGACACTTACTCAGTTTTGACCTTCTATAGGAACATTTTTTTTTAATCTCGACAAGCAAGAAGCAATATTACTTAAAGGGAATAAGAGCAGATGACTCCATTAGAGTAATGAAAGGGGGTGGAATGGTCCTAGAAGAAAGTATTAATTATAGTGCCAAAATGGAGATTTTTTATGATACAAATAAATATATGGAAGCTTCATATAATGAAGTAATGATTTTCCACAGAAAGGTGCAACTATTTTTCGAAGACTCGTTATTTCAGGGTATTATTTCTGAGAAATTATTTAATTTTCTAAAAACTGACCATCCTACTATACCTCAGGCCTTTGGAATTCCGAAGGTACATAAGGATGTTTTAGATCCACCATATAGAGTCATTATTACATCACAAGGTAACTCTACCTACCCCCTAGGGGTATTTATAGATAGATTACTCAAGCAATCAGTATTGTCTGTTGATTATATCTTAAAGGACTCGTGCGACTTCGTCTAGATTTAAAAAGGAATTATTTTCATCTGATGTATCTTTTACTACATTGGACGTGGTTGATTTATTTACAAGTATACAGCACCAAGAAGGACTTGATTTATTTTTGGAAGCAGTTATTGACCTTACTGACTTGAATAGTGCAATGATTCATTTTGTGGTCAACATTATGGATATGATTTTGGATAATTACTTTGTTTGAGGGGAATTTTTTTAAGCAGATAAAGGGAGTAGCAATGGGAGCCAGTTGTGTGCCCCCATATATGCAAATATGGTGATGCATGCCTGGGAACATAAATTTGTGTTTACAACTGAATTCAAAGATAGATGGTATTTATATCTCAGTTTTGTGGATGATGTTTTCATCCTTTGGAAGGAACCAGGTTCAGCAAACACTGATTTAGCCTTTTATTTAAATCATCTTCCCTCATTTGTAAGCTTCACTAGTAATAGTTTAGATACCAGTATAGACTTTTTAGATGTGAGAATTTCTAAAGATGAATCTAAGGGTATGTTCAGTTCCACTATTTTTCATAAAGAAACATTTTCTAACAGCTATTTAAATTTTAATAGTCAGCATCCCTTTAAAACAAGGAAGAATATTTTAAAAGGTCAGTTAGTCAGATAATCAAGAATGTGCTCTGATTGGAATTCTTTAAGAAGAGACATTTTATTTATATCAAAATTATTTGTAGAAAGAGGTTATCCTGGGAACCTCATTTGTAAAGTAAGTCTTGAGGTGTCACAAGCCTGGGGTACGAAGTTTAAACCCCTTTTGGGTGAAGGTATTGAAAATGTGAGGTATAAAACAAACCCACTAGTAAAAGAATTTAACAGAAGTATGGTAGTTCCTTTTGGGGAGGGCTCCAAAGAAGTGAAGGAAATAATGAAAAAATATTGGGCTAAGTGGATAAGCCAAGACTTTCAGCACCATCTCTGTCCAACCAATGCTGTTGCGTCCCTGCCAAAGTAGGTGACACACACACTCTTTGAGGTTTTTGGGAAGTCTGCCACCCTGGGAAGCTACCTCATTGATGAAATACCCCTTAAAAAGTAAACACAATAGTCTGAGATTTGAGAACTTGTGTAGATGGTAACCTGGCACTCAAGGGCAATGTGTCTATGTCCAGAGAAGTTATCTTGCTACAGTACTTGGTTCTTGTCAGGCACATTTTTGAGGATAAGTCTCCCTTGTATGTACCTGACCAGGGTTGCATGACTAGGCTTATAGAGGCCCCAGTGGTCATTAACCTAGAACACAGCTATGAACATATAATAAAAGGAAAGGAATTCTGAACAAAAGTAAGTAATTCCAGAATGTTAGAGCCCTTGTCATTGAAATAAGTAATAGCAGTCGGATGTGGTTGACATAGCTCAAATGTTTTTTGGCGATAAGTACTCTACTTTTGTTTATCTTTCCTAGATTTGACCTAATTTCTTCTTTGCCTATGCAGTTGTTACAAAAATTATAAATGAAAGTAAGGTATATCAGAAATTTGGTAAACTCTATTTGTATCTGTAGGGCTGCCTTACTTTACCTTTTAGGTGTGGCACCTTCTTCCTTTTTTGCCTTTCTACTAGTTTTCATTCTAGTAGTCATTTCTACCATTGTTGGTAGTTCCCTTCCCTTGTTGAGGATTTTTCATTACCATTGCCAGCATTTCTACTTAACTAGGTATTTTTCTCTGTCTTTCTAAATATTTTTTTCCTTGCTGTTTTTTATGTCTGCGAGTTATCTTTTAAAATATCTGACAAACGTGATTTAAAAAGCACGTTCCTCTTGTGGACATGATACCTGACTCAGATGCCCACTCCAAGTGTATGTACTGTCTTGGGGCCGCACATCTAGAAGTAGAGTGTAAAATATGTTCTGGCTTCAAACACAGAGCCTTGGTTGGGAGCAGGAATAAATTTAGTTCTTAAGGGTCTGTTGCCTTCGTCTTCCATATTTGGAACTTCCCCCTCTTCTCAGAAACCAACTGAGAAACATCAAGGAGAAAAGGGAGAGCGAAGGTCAAAGATAAGTTAAGGGGGGTCTAGGAAAAGCTCCCCCATCTGTTCTCCTCACTTGGCTCCAGCTTTGGCTCCTCCAACCAAAATTTCTAGGACCTCTGATCCATCCACTCCTTCATATCTGAAACCTTCGGCTCCGAAGTCACCATCCCTTCGACATCCTTTATTCTCTCTGGAGCCAGTCTCATCCAGGCTGCACTTCCCTTTTCTGCAAGAGACTCCACACAGAGTGTCAAGACCTCCAGTGATGATCTTGTCATTCAGGTCTACCAGGAGCCTATCTGAAGTGGATGTAGACAGGATGATGAGAAAATTTCTCAGGACTCATACTCTGTTAGGAGTACTTCCATCTCTGTCTCCCGTTGGACCTATGAGCTTTGGATGAGCCCAGACACCTTTACTCACTCCTACTCTGATCCGTTCCTGTTCTTTGGGGGTACCAGATTCGCAAATCTTGGGATTGTCTGGGTCTGATTCAAAGGCTTGGCTTTCATTGACTCCAACACCACCTCTGACCAATCCAGTGCTGTCTTTTTCAGAGCTGGAGGGGTCTCAGAGCCATAGCTTTGGCACCAGATCTGTGGGTAGGGGTTCAACTCTGAGGCTGTTGGATCTGTCCCTTCCTGTCAGGGCCTTGACATTAGATAGCTCACCTCTGACTTCTGCCTCAAGACAAGATCACGGGGCGGTCTTGGTCTTCTCCAGACAGATGGTTTCAGTTTCTGCTGGGGTGGTCCTAGGATCACTGTCTGCTTCTCCCTTTGAGGCAGGGGAGAGAGCTCTCAACATGACTGGAGGTGGACCCCCCCCCCCACTGTCTCCAGTGGCTCTTGCGTCTGCACATTCTGTCTCATTGGGGCAGCTGGTCTGTTCTAGCCTAGAGATGGCTCTTTTACAGGACTGTCAAAATTATCTAGAAGTGGTGCCCAAGCAAGAAAAACAATAATCCTAGTAGGAAAGGCACCAGAACAGAGATAACCACAATAAACCAAGCTGTTGGACAAGCCACAGACTTTTATTAAGGAGCAAAACAAGGAAGTACATGGATCATAACATGAATATATAAAACAGTTCAACCCAAATTTATTGTATAAAAACACATATTGTGTTATATAGAAACGTGTAAATAATTATATTTTTATGTAATGTGAAAATAAAATGTATTATAAAAAATACAATTAATCTTGCTATTAATAGATGCCTTATGTATTAGAAGTTAAAAATTAAATAGGAGCTCCATCCTTGTTGGGAGAAAGCAAGTGTGCTTTAATCAGTTTTAATTGGTTTTAACTAGTCAGTTAGCCCCTTATCTGGTTAAGTAAATGACAGTATGTAAATGTTTTTGTAATGGTGATATACTGGATCTGATGAAGTCTTTAGTTTGAGAAAGACGAAAGCACTGTGACCATAGTTAAGCATTTATGGTTTGTTTTGTTCCTTAATAAAAGTGAGTAGTTTGTCCAACAGCTTGGTTTATCGTGGTGACTTTTACAGGACTACCCACCCACTTTCAGGTCCTCCTCAGATCATCCCCATGAGGAGTTCCTCAAAAGTATATGTGCAGAAGGAGGCACATTGATTCCCCACAGGAGGCTTTAGCAGAAGACACTGACTTTGATGAAAAAGAAGGGTCCCCAGAATATCCCTTGATGATGTCTCATTCAGAGAAATTGTCAAACTTCTGAGACAGAAAGGTAGTTGGTCTTCTGAAGAAGCCCCTTTCTAGAAGGAGTCAGTATTTCTTGAGGCTTTTGGAACTGGCTCAGCTATATCCTGGCCTGAATCCCCAGCAGATGAAATGATAGACCTTGTTTCCCATTGGGCATGAAAGGATCCAAATACAATAGAGTCCATTACTTAACAGGGAAATACTTAATTGCACTGAAGGATCGTGCCCATTGGAGCAGGGGTCTCTCAGTTCATGTTACTGTGGTTACCACAGCCACCAAAAAGGAACTTGCTGAAGAAGGTCCCTTCGTCCATTCCCCAACAGAGAGTCTAGGACACTGGACAGATTCAGAAAGCGAAGTTTTGCTTCAGTGATCTTTGCTTTGTGGTCGCTGAATTACCAGGCACATTTCATAAGGTTTTAGAGGGATATGATGAAAGAGCTTACCAAATCCCTTTGAGGGTCCATGTTGGTGGAGGATAAAAAGACACTTTGCAACTGCCCACCTTTCAGTCCCGGTCAAACACCTATATGCATCTGATTTTACATACTACAGAAGGAATTTTGAGAACAGCGAGTTCAAGCATTACAGTTAGAAGGCATGCTTATATGCACCTTTGTGGAGCCCTACAAGACTTTTTTCATCAATGAACCCTTTGATGGATCTACTTTATTTGGTCCCAAAGTTAGAGACACTCTCCATGAGTGAAAAGGATGGGAAAACTGTCTGCCTTAGGGATATGTTTTTCTACTCCTTGGAGGACCTTCTCTAGAAACCAGAAATTGGGAGGAAAGATGTGGTTCCAAAAGTCCAAGGGTTCTGTCAGGACTCCTTTGGAGATATTCCCCCCATGGCAGCCACATTGCCCGCACAGCAGGGGAGGCCCTCAAAATCAAGGCTTCAGATGCCCCTTTACCAAGAAGTCTTTATAACAACTCTGAATGGTTGCCTGACTGCTGCACTCTGGAGGCAGTTGGGGAGGCACTTATCTCTGCACCTGGAAGCTTGGGCATACGTCATCAAAGATTTATGTATGCAGACAATAATTACCCGAGGCTATTACTTTCTCTTTTCCCTTTCCCCACCAATTCACCCTTGAAAAATTCCCAACGTACCACCCCATTAGAGGAAGATAGCAGCCTCAGAGATGGAAAAGCTGCTAAGAAAGTCATCCAAGATGTCTCACCAGACCAATGAGGATTTTGAACTTATTCAAAATTCTTTTTGGTGCCAAAGAAGACTGAGGCCTCAGGCCAGTATTGGAGATAAGTCACTTAATTTTTGTCAAACATTCCAAGTTCTGAATGGTCACCATTCAGTCCGTTCTCCCTCTTTTGAGGAAGGACAATTGGATGTGTTTGTTAGTATGCATCCTGGAGGTCTGCCATATGAAAATAGAAAGATGATCCAGGATACACCTTTGCTTCTGGCTGGGAGCCAGTCATTTTAAATTCAGAGCTTTGCCCTTTGGTCTCACTACAGCATTGGGGGGGGGGGGGGGGGGGTTGACTCTGAATTGAAAATGACTGGCTCTCAGCCAGGAGCATTCACCAAATATATATATATATATATATATATATATATATATATATATATATGTGTGTTGCAGCTCAGCTGAGATTTGTTACATCCTCACAGCTCCCACCAGGCATCTACTGACACATATGAGGGACTACCTGCCTCATTTATGTCTACACCTGGGCATTACAGTCAATTACAACAAGTTTCACCTTCTTCTCACCCAAACCCTGGAGTTCATAGGGGCTTATCTGGACACAGTTTCTCAAGTAGCTTGGCAAGCAGAGTCCAGATTGTCCATATTACTGCTTCAGGCAAAAAGTGTCTCTTCAGTCAGCACTAGGCAAGCTGGTCCTTCTTTTCTGGAGTCCGTGGTGGCCTGCATAACCCTTTGAGATATTATGTTTGAGTACTACAATGGACTGTTGTGGTCCAATGGTCTACAGATTAATGTCCCGTGATCTCTGTCATTCGAATCACAAAGGTTTGCTGACAGCAGCTATCCTGGTGGATCCATGCACCAGATGTTTTGAAGTGCCACTCCTTTGTTCTTCCATTACCCGAGGCCGTGGTAACCATGGATGCTTCCCAGTTGGGATGGGGGCATTACCTGGGGTAGACTGTTAAAGGCAGGTCATCCCTCTTAGAGGCCAATCTTCATACCAGTGCCCTATAGAAGAGGACAGTCCTAGCATTGCAGACATTTCAAGACATCCTACCTCATCATACAGACTGACATGTCAGTGGTCTGGTACATCAGCAAACTGGGAAGAACACACTCTTATCCCCTATATCAGGAGACAGCGTGTGGCAATAGGCGATCTCTTCCAACCATTTTTAGGAATGCACATTTTGGGGAAGTCTACCGTTTTAGCAGACATTCTGAGAAGATTTATTCTTGTGCCTCATGAGTGGTCTTTCAATCCTTCAGTGGCAGAACAGAATTTTTGCCAGTGGGGCCAGCCATGCTGTCTGTTCGCCTCTATCCACAGTTCTAAATGCAGGGAGTTTTTTCCCTAATCCCCCACAGTGGGGTAGCCACTGAGGGATGCTTTGATCCACGATTGGCCCCCCAGACCCCTTTATGTCTGCCGTTCCTTAGGTCTTGTATCAAAGTTTTTACAAAAAGCTCATCAACAAAAGAGGAAGGGAATCCTCATTGCCCGATTCTGGCCTTGACAAGTGTGGGTTCCCATTGCTCTAACCTCATCTGATATACCCTTCTTGAGTTCTGAATCCCCTTCTGGATCTTATAACTCACCCCTTTGGGCTACTTCACTTGGACACATATAAGCTCTCAAGTTGAACACATGGTTTCTTCACTTCCAGAGATGACTAGACAGTCCAGGCTTTCTTTCCGTGTTTTACACATTGTTACTTCTCAAAAAGTCTCCACTAGGAAGATATACAAGGGCAAATATAAACTATACCCTATCTGGGCTAACAAAATAAATCTAGACCCCTTTTCAGTGCTCATTCCAGCATTTTTAGAATTTCTGACTTTTATTTTTCATAAAGGAGCAAGTTATTCTAGAGTCAAAGTACAGTTGGTTGCAAACTGCAGTTTTTATGTAGACAAAGATAATTTGTCATGAGCTATAAAGGTATGAGCAATGAACCAAGTGGCTTTTTCGGTCTTTCTCGCTTAGCTCCTCCCTTAGGGTTATGCAAGGCCTTCCTAAAAAGTGTTTGCGCTCATACCCCTCCTTGGGACTTGACTATTCTCCAGGCCTTAACGCAGCTCTTCTTTGAACCTTCAGGAAAGGATTTAAAAACTTTTGTCCTGGAAAACAAATTTTCTAGTTGCCATTGCATCTGCTAGAAGATTTTCGGAAATTTAGGCTTTACCTTCCAAGCCACTTTATATCATTTTTCATATAGATAGGGTTTCTCTTCACACCAATCCATCCTTTCTTCCGAAAGTAGCCCTTAACCAGTCCATTCATTTACCAGGGTTCTTCCCAAAACTCTCCAATATATGCTTCATTTATTTGATGTACATAGGCAGTTGAGATTTTATCTCCACAGATCAAAGGTGTGGACCAGTTGTTTTTCTTTTTCAAAAGCCAAGGTACGTCAATCTGTGTCCAAAGTTACATTAATACGATGCCTGATTGTATGTCTTATGTCTGTAAACAGGTTTGTCTTTATCAAAACCACCATAAGCATATTCCACAAGGTCAGGCTCCACTTTTTCAGCTTTCTTTTTCAGAATTTCTGCAGGTAACATTTGCGCTGCTTCCACTTTATCCAGTGCTTATACCTTCATAGCTCATTACAAGTGAGATATACCTTCTAGGAAAAGGGCAGCACATTGCTGTGATGTACTCAGGATTATCCTTCCATGAGACCACCCTGGGTTGATACTAGCTGGAGACAACATCAGATGCAAAAGTTATATAATCACTATAATTGTGCATCTGTGTTGTTTGTTTTCATCCTCACTTTACCTTCCCCCCCCTCCTTCCCCACTTCCACTGGAAGACTGTATTCATATGGTGGTCTGGTATGACCTGGAGGAATTCCCTTTTTAGGTCTTTCCCACTTAGCTCCAGATACCTTTCTTATGTTTCATTTCTGCATGTTGATATCAAGGGGGGAAACTTTATCTGAGATAATCTGGGGCTTTGGAAAGGATTATGGGTGAGGGGAAGAGCTTGTGCTATAAAGCCAAAGTCTGAGAAGTGACTGTAGTCTAATCTGACATCTGATCCAAAGTCAAAAGTAACTTTATTGTCATTTAGATCTACACAAGTGTCGATAAAATGAGATCCCATGCGGTCAGCACATCATGGGACAGAGAAAAAAATAAATCACATAATAGACTTCATTTAAAACAACATATAATAAATAAAACAACATATAATAAATACTACCACCGTCTTATAAATCAACTGTATGCTTAAGTACATAGCTACAGTTATTCCTAGAAACGCACACTTACTAAAAATACACATCTAGCAGCAAAGTAAAGGTTGTAATATTGCACATGAACCATGTACAACATTATGGGTAAACTAGCATACATCAGTAGCAGCTAAAGAAAAAATATTGCACCTGGGTTAGTAGCATAAATTATAATGGTTGGCTGGGCTTAATAAATAATAGATAAAATAATATTGCAAAATGAATGGGAAGTCCCAACTTCTTGACATGTCTGTGATCAGACCTAATGTTGGAATCAAGAAGTCTGATCACCTTCGGATAAAAACATCTTTGAATCTAGTTGTCCTGCATCAAATACTGTGGTATCTTTTACGTGACAGGCAGATAAACAGACTGTGTTTGCAGGATGAGTTGCATCATTTAGTATTTTGCTGGCTCCCTTTAGGCTCCTTGATGTATAAAGATCCTGGATTGTGGGCAGACTGTCGGTTATCCTCTTGGCAACTTGCACCACTCTTTGCAGTGATTTCTTATCTGTGACCGAACAGCTCCCATACCGTACTAAAAAAATTTATGTTAGGATGCTTTCAATTGGTGCTGTGTAGAAGGTGGAAAGTGCTGAGAATGGTAGTTTCACCTTTTTGAGTCTTCTCAAAGTGGAGACGTTGGTATGCTTTTTTCACTATATGGCAGGAGTTCCCTGACTAAGAGAGATCATCAGAGATATGAACTCATTTGGTAATGCATACCCTTTCCACCGTCTTGCCGTCGATCAGGAGTGGTGGTGTATGGGATATTTGCCTTTTCCTGTAGACTATGATGATCTGTTTTGTTTTACTTGCATTCGGATCAAGGTTGTTTCGTGCACACCAGGCAGTCAGCGTGTTAACCTCTTCTCTGTATGCACTCTCATCCACTCTCCTGATGAGACCCATGACTGTAGTATCGTCTGCAAACTTGATGATATGCTTTGTACTAAAGTTTACTGTGCAGTTATGGGTTAGGATAGTAAACAATAGGGCAAAACCCAAAGTTTGAGGAAGGACAAAACCAGACAACACAGATGCATCATTGTGGTGAATACTTAACTTTTGTTTTTAAGCTATATGGTTCAGGTAAGTGACCCAGTTTTTTGCACTTCTTTGTGATTATATCTGAACTTGCATTTAAAATCAATTTTCTGAAAGCCTTTTTGCTATTTTCTGTGATCCCCAATTTATTCTACCTATCTTCACCAGTCTGCTTCTGAAGTACACTAACTTCATTTCCTGGGTGGTTAGTGAGTGGTAATATTTAGCCATTAGTACTGTGTGAACATAGTCTATCTCAACTGTTTTTGACATAGAATAGCAGTTAGACTAAGGCCTAGTCATGTTTAAGGAGGCTAAGAAAGGCTTAAAAAAATTTAAGGCGTGTGAGCATAAGATACTACCTAAGGATGATGTATGACTTGTTAGTGATATTTCAAGGGGTGGGGCACTCGGATAGTGACTGCACTATTTGCAAGAACTTTAGATGTTCTTCATGTTTCACTGTTGCAGTCATTACATTTGGGTAATCCTGCTGGCAGGTTGCCCTCAGTCGGCCTGAATTCCAAAGTCTTGGGTCCTGCGTCCCTTCCCTGACGTCAGGTCATCAGGGGTATAAAAGAAGCAGCCGACGCCGTTCTCTTCAGTCTTTATTGCTGCGTGGTGCCCGAAGCAGAAGCAGTTCACAAGTGCCGGTCGGCCGACTCCTGAGATTTTCGTGTTCGAGTTTCGGACCCGAAGTCTTCAATAAAGCTAAGTACCCTGTTGGAGAAACTTTTTTCTTGCTCCAGACCAATGTCAGAAAAAGTTAATAATTGTAAGGACTTTCATTCTTACTGTATTCCCTGCCTAGGCCCTGATCACACCGTTTCTGGTTGTCAGTTTTGTGCTAGATGTAACCAGCGCACTATTAAGCGTCAGTATGATTTTGCTTTAAACTATTTTGGACGCCGGTTTAATTATCCAGAAATGTCGTCAGGTAGCCATCCGACTACCGGAGTTCACAAAACATGCAAAGAAAAGGAGAGAGAGAAACAACCGAGGTCCAAAACCGACAACGAAGCTTCTCCTAAGCCAGTCGCCGGTTCTCAGTGAGGTGCTTTCGCAGCCCCTGACACCCGCTACTTTAGAATCGCAGGCCGCTACCGACTCCCACGTGGAGTCGGCTATGCCACTGAAAATGCAAGGTATTGGAGCCTCAGACACTATCCCTTCAGATGGGTCTGGAGCCGATGAGCAGGCACCGGCTTCTGAGAGTGTATTCAGACCTAAACATCTTTACATTAAACTGACTTCAGCGTCAAAGGCAAAGACTATAAAGCACCTTCTAAAGCAAAGAAACAAACTCAAGAGCCACATGGACAGGCCTCTATGCCCAAAAAACAGATGCTCAAAATGGCCGAAAACTTGATTACCTTGATCAGGGGTTCCCATCCCCCTCCTGATAAGAGGTCTAGACAAGAGACTGACTATGAATCTTCAGATTAGGTTTCTATTTCTTCTGATCAGGAATATTCTCTTCCCCCCTATGAGGATTCTGATGCTGAAGAATCTATACCTTCAGCTTCTCCTCCAGAGGACTATTCTTTTGGGGAAACCTTGCGTACCACGAGGAAGCATTACCACTGGGAGAGCCTAGTTTTTTCAGAGTCTAAAAAGAGGCTCAGGGATTTCCTTTTACTTCCTCAACACAGGCCTCTAGCCATTCCACCTGTGTTACACATTGTAGATGTGTTTTCGGAGTCTAGTCTGACCCCTGACTCCTTACCTCCAGCTCCTGTTAAGCCTGACCGATATCACAGGGTTCCTGACTCTCATAAATTCCTTTTTAAAAACCCTGCTGCAGACCCAGAAACTACTTCACAGGGTCCCAAAGAAGTTAAGGCTTCCGCTGCAAAAAACCCTACCCCCTCTGACAGGGATTCTAGGCCACTAGATAGATGGGGAGAAAAGGTTTACACATCTGCTACCTTGGCTATAAGGGCCTTAAACTGTCCGTTTCATATGCTCAAATATCGGCAACATGTCATGGCATTGCTTAAACAGAAAATTTTGTTAAACTCTGAATGTGCAGAAAACAAGGAAATGCAGGATTTATTGCATGCAGCTGAACAAGTTGGAAAGCATACTTTGCAGTGTGGTTTTGATTCTTTGGAGGCCTCCTGCAGGGCCGCAGTTACGGGTTCTGTAATTAGGAGGCATGCTTGGTTAAAGGAACAAAATCTGCCTGATCATGTCAAAGCTGAATTATTACATGCACCTTTACAGCATGATACTTTGTTTGGTGTTAAGGCAGAAGAGGTGTTAAAGAAAATGGAGGACAAAGCTAAATCTATGCAAACTGTCAAAGATTTTTTTACAAGTACAGTGACCTAGGTTTAGTAGGCACTGGCCTACAAAGAACTGGTCCTTTCCTGTGTCAGACAGACCTCAAAGGGGCAGATCCAGACGCCGTAGAGGCAGATCCCAGGCACAAGGTTCATACAGGTCAAAGCAATGGGGTGCTTCTACATCCAAAGTTGGAGAAGACAAATCACAACTATACAGGAAACAGTCCCAATGACTTCCCCCTGCCTGCACCAAGCACTTATCTCCTGGCAGCACCCTTAGGGGGAAAATTAGCACTTTTTTCTCAAAATTGGCACATTATAACCCAGGACAAGTGGATTTTAAATATAGTGTCTCCAGGCTACAGTTTCCATTTCCATACCCTGCCAAAAACGGCTGGCCAGATCTGCCAAAAAATCAATGGGCAGAGGCGCAAAAACAAGTCTCATCCTTCATGGACATGGGGGCCATTCAACAAGTACCAGCGCAAGAGAAGGGACAAGGATACTCTACTGTTCTTGGTACCCAGAAAGGGCAAGGCCTGGAGACCAATACTGGACCTATCTATTCTGAACACATTCCTGGATATACCAAAATTCAATATGTTGACTTTGCAGCAGCTTCTGCCCATGCGGGGCAATAATGCTTGGCTTGTGACTTTAGACCTAAAAGAGGCATACCTGCATGTCCCAGTTAGACAATCATGCAGAAGATACCTCAGATTCAAGGCTGGCTCAATGCATTATCAATTCTCTGCACTGTCCTTTGGCTTATCTACTGCGCCCAGGGACTTTACAAAGTGCCTGGCACCAGTAATTGCATTCTGCAGACAAAGAGGAATACAAATATATCCTTACTTGGACGACTGGGTAATTCAAGCAGAGAACAAAGACATTTTTCTAGAGCATCTGGCATTTGTGAAAAGACTTCTAACATGCCTAGGGTACACAGTCGACGAAAAGAAATCAAAACTAGTACCTTCTCAAGAGATAATATTCCTGGGTGCAAGCTTAAATACAACTGCCCAGATGGCTTATCTCACGCCAGACAAACGAAGGCAACTGACTACCTATTTCAAAATGTTGGCAACAAAGGCCCAGTTATCTGCAAGAAACATTCTGCAGGCTTTGGGCTTCATGGCATCCTGCATCCTACTAATTCCATATGCAAGACTGCATATGAGGAAACGTCAGTGTTACCTAAAAAGTATTTGGACTCAACATTGCCATAGCCTGGAAACAATGATTACTCTCATTCCCTGCCTGCAACAGGAGTTTCAATGGTGGGCGAAGGCTTGTCACCAGAACAAGGGACAGCCATTCACATTACCCTAGCCAGGCAGACACTAACAACGGATGCGTCAGATTATGCCTGGGGGGGCCCAGATGGCAGGAAGATGCATTCAGGGCACATGGGCCTCAAACCAAATGCATCTACATATCAAGCAAAAAGAGATGCTAGCTGTTCAAAATGCCCTGACCGCCTTCAAGGACCTACTTCATCCGGGACAACTACTGATAAAGACGGGCAACACCACTGTCATGTGGTATATAAACAAACAGGGGGGCACACATTCTTACCCCCTTTGCAGACTAGCCATGACTTTGTGGGACACAGCATTGACTTACCAAGTACATCTGCAGACACAATTCCTGCCAGGAAAGGAAAACACTCTGGCAGACGAACTAAGCAGAAACCTCATGGATCCCCATGAGTGGCAGCTGAATCCACAACATGATAACAAGGAAATGGGGATGCCCGGACATAGATCTATTTGCCTCCCCTCACAACTACCAACTAAAAAGATTCTGCACAAAGACTTATCACAGACAAGCATTGAAAGTGGACGCCCTATCTTTCAGCTGGAAAAATCTATCAGTATATGCCTTTCCTCCACTGCCTCTCCTCCCCAAGGTACTCCTAAAGGTCAGACAGGAGAGGCCAAAGATGATGCTGATTGCCCCAGATTGGCCCCACCAGTACTGGTATCCGATCCTAAGGAACTTGTCTCAATGCCCAGCTTGGACCTTACCTCCAAATACCACATCTACTGTCCCAGCAAAACAATCATATCCTGCACAGCCAACTCAGTAGTTTAAACCTGGCAGCATGGCGGATAATGTAGTCATACAAAACACACCTCTCAGTAAAGCTGTGATGGATGTCATTTTGGAAGCCAGAAGGCCTAGTACTAGAAAATCTTATGCTGGAAAATGGAAGAGATTCTGTGCTTGGAACCAGGCACAAGGAACTCGTACAGCTGTACCAAATATTCCTCAGATTTTGCAATACTTAACTGAGATGCTGGACAAAGGTCTATCTTTCTCATCAATTAAAATTCATGCCTCTGCCATTTCGGCTCATTAAAATACAGAGCCACCAATCTTTTCTCATCCTTTATTAAAGCAGTACCTCAGAGGAGCCAAAAATTTAAGGTCTCCAAGGAGATCACCAATACCTGCATGGGACCTCAACTATGTCTTGGAAAAACTCACCCTGCCTCCTTTTGAGCCAGCTGCTACTGCTGATATAAAGTTTTTATCTTGGAAAACAGCTCTACTCCTAGCAATAACTTCTGCAAGGTGTGTTTCAGAGCTACAGGCACTCATGGCTTTGGAACATTTCACAAACCCAACATTTATGCCTAAGGTGGTGTCCAGTGGAGCTCTTAACCAAGCTATTCATCTGCTAACTTTTTATCCAAATCCACAGAACAAGGGGGAGAGAATTCTGCATTCTTTGGATATACACAGACAGCTTAGATTCTACTTGAACAGAACCAAAGTTTTCAGGAAGACAGAGCATGTACTAGTGGCATATGCTGCAGGATCACAAGGAAAGGCTATCTCAAAGCAGACTATTTCAAAGTGGATAGGCCACTGCATTCGTTTCTGCTATTTACACCATGGCAAGCCAGGGCCTAAGGGCATTAGGCCACATTCAATCAGAGCTGCAGCCACTTCAGCAGCCTTTCTCAGGGGCGTACCAACCAAAGACATTTTAGAGGCTGCTACTTGGAGTTCAGTGCACACCATTACAAAGCACTATCATCTGCCACGCTACTCTAAATTCAGGGCAGGCTTTGCCATTGCAGTTCTGCAGGGCCTCATAGCCTCTGCTAATGCTGTTTAGTTCCAGCCTCCCAACCATAGCTTTGGGACTCTACCCAAATGTAATGACTGCAACAGTGAAACAAAAAGAACATAGTACAGTTGTGTACACTTACCATAAATGTAGATGTTCAAGTGTATTCACTGTTGCAGTCCAGGTTACCCACCCGCCACCCCCCCTTTTTTCTGCTGGAACTTTTCTTTCCTTCTCTGATTTATACAACCTATGTGGTGTATTTGCTTGTAGATGAAGGTAAAGTTTATATTGGTGCATGCATTTTTATATATATATATATATATATATATATAAATTTTGATTACCCTTTTAGGGGGCACCTGACATCTGGGGCAAGAAAAACTGAAGAAAACTGCATTGGCTGCTTCTTTTATACCCCTGACGACCTGACTGGGAAGGGGCGATAGCAGCCGACGCAGGACCCAAGACTTTGGAATTCAGGCCGACTGAGGGCAACCTGCCAGCAGGATTACCCAAATGTAATGACTGCAACAGCGAATACACTCTAACATCTACATTTATGGTAAGTGTTCACAACTGTACTATGTTCTTCGTGTTTCTCACACACTTGCCAGAAAAGTTGGTGTTAAAAAGGCTACTTTGTTCAGAAATGGTGGAAAAAGACGTCACCATAGGTCACCAGGATTGTTTACTTTCTTCCTCAACTTGGACCTTCATTGGCAGCCAACTCCATCCGGTCTTTTGCCTGTCCCCAACTGGAGATGTCTGATACTACCAGCTTGGTGCAGAGGAGCAAGATAGCATTTATTTATTTATTTATTTTTTAATCAGAGCAGTAATCGTTTAGGTTTATGTCTTCTAGACTGGCTGCTATTTTTCTCATGTTCCTTCATGTCCATTACGAGCCCTACCCCTTTGGATTGAGAGGATATGATATAGGCCTTCATTAAAGCCCAGTTACAGTATGGTTTAGTCTCAGCCCTTGCAGTTCCCTTGGTGGCCAAGAAATATAATCTTCAAACCCTTCAGTTCTTCCTCCTGTGGGACTGTCTTGGCATCAGCGGCGATAGTCAGTGTTGAAGCCTGCATCTATTCCTGTGGTGCTTGCAGATAACGTTTCTTTTGTGCTGATGCTGGGAGCCACTAGGACAGAGGGGATCTGCATCGAGCCTCCGGTGTTAACATCAGCTCTGATGTTATCTGGGGCATTGTTGATGACGGAGCATTTTGGTATTCAACCTTTTGGCAGTGAAAATATATTGTTTAGACCCCAGAGCTTTTGTCAGTGACTGTTGTTTTGACTGTGCTGGAGCTGGCCTGTTTGGTGCTATTGATTCTGGATTCTGGTCTCAAATACAACAGTGGATCGTACGACTCGGAGGAGACCCAAATCAGATTCTTAGCAAGATGGATCCTTCAACCATTTTATCATTTCCTCTCCAACAGGACAGAGGAACTCATTGCCCTACACTGACGTAGGGTGCTTTCTTCCCAGGAGAGCTGTGATAGCTCTCCTAGATCCCTTAGGAAGAGGCAATGTAAGAGGAAACCCATCAACTTCCGTTTGGAGTCTTCCACATCAAGTATAGATCTCGATGAAGGGAAGATCTTGCCTAAATCCCCTCCAAAAGACTCCAACTTTGGTGACATCCTAGAAATGATGATACAGGGATACTGGCATGTAGACCTCCCTCACCTCTCCAGAGTATTAAATTTACAGAAGGCCTACAAGCCCTCTTCCCTAGAGGCCTGGTTAGTGACACTGCCAGAAAAGCTGGCTGGACATGGTATATTGCAAAATCTGCAAAGAACCAGATGTGGCAGTAGAGATTCCACAGAAACTGGACAGAGTGCTGCAGACCCCAAAAAATAGATGGCACTGGAGCAAAGGACTTCTTGTGGACACTGTAATAGTAGCTGGCATCATCGGAAAAGAGACGGCAGAGAATGCCCAAACTATTCAGCTTCCAAATAGAGAGTCCAGGATTATGTACGTTACTAGGGAAGAAGGTGTTTGTATCCAGTACCTTCTCAGTCAGTCTTGATCTACATGGTGCACCTAATCAAATTTCAGAGGTACCTGCCAGACAAAATAGCTGAAACAATTGCCTGCGGATGACCTGAGAACATAGTTGGAAATCCAAGTGACAACAGCAAGTTTCTTCTCCTTGCTGACCATGCGTTTGACCCATGACACTATGGATGGGGCAGCTTGAAAGTGACGGGTTATTTCTTGGCAATGAGATGGAAAGCCTGGGGGTTGTGTGGGCCAATTTTAAGGTGATATTCATCAGTGCTTCCTTTGATGGTAACTCTTTGTGTGGGCTACAAGTGAAGGAGAAGCTGCTGTGGTGTGGGTAGGAGGGGCAACACATTCACAGCTAATGATAAAGTTTTCAGCCTCTCAAGGGACTTTTCAAAGGAATCAAAAATAGTCCAAAACCTATGGTACATTAAGTCCCAACAGCCCCAGAACAGACAGCTTCATGACTGGGGCCCATGTGGGAGAAGGGACTTTGTATCACTCAAGTGACAGAGGTGGTCCCAACCATCAGGACTTTGAGATCATTTCAAGATTCTCATCTGTAGGAATCATGAAAAGCTGCTCAGCTGTCACGCACTGAAGGCAACTGCTAAAGGTTGTGATTATGTAGCAAGTTGGAACTTTTGCTTACTGGGGATGACATCCTGTCCAGCAGTAGTTTTGCTTTTTGGTTGTGTCCAACTGGCAACCATAAAAATCAGATTTCGTGATGGAGCCAATTAAAATTTGGACATGTTGGCCATGATCCCCAAAGTTAGATAGACCCAGACTAAGTAGTGACTTGTCAACAGGAGCGTCTCCATAATAACGGGCTGCTAAGAGCTAGTCACCCTAGGTACTTGGCGCCCATAAAGACAAAGAACCTCTGACTCATTTGACCCAAGTCAGCTAAACCAGTTTGTGAAGTAGTTATTCTGGATGGTTTCTATACATTCCATACTGCCACCCCTGCAGGCAGGAGACTGGATGTCCTCTTTGAATTTCCATGATGCATACATACACATCATAGTAGCCAAGATATCAAGGGGATTCGTATGTTTCCAGGTGGGAGCTGGTCATTCATTTTCTAGCCCTGCCCTTCAGACTCTTTACAGCCCCAGGTGTTAACCAAGTGCATGGCTCCTATTTCAGCTCATATGCAACTCCTCTGAGTGTGGATATTTCTGTACCTGGATGGCTGGCTCTTAGCAGCACATGTTATGGAGACGCTCCTGTTGGCAAGTCACTACTTACTCTGGGTCTATCTAACTTTGTGGACATGGCCAACATGTCCAAATTTTAATTGGCTCTATCATCAAATCTGTCTTTTATAGTTGCCAGTTGGACACAACCAAAAAGCAAAACTACTGCTGGACAGGATGTCATTCATAGTAAGAAAAATTTCCAACCTACTATAATCACAACCTTTAGCAGCGGCTTTTCTCAAGGTGCAATGGCTGATGGCCTCTTCTAGCCTGATGCCACTGATACCAGAAGTCAGTGGCATCAGACCTTTCCACTAATGATGCTCATAGTAAAACTGTCAAAAGCCTGTGTTAAGAGTTTGTGGTGCATGGTACCACAAAACTTGTCTATTGGTACCCCATTTGCTCGAGAACCTACTGCCACAATAACCAAAAGGTCTATATTATATCAGCAAATACATGAAATTGTGAACACTGTATAATCGACCCAAACACTTCGAAAATCCAAAATGCCGAACACACAGATTAGAGATTTTTTTCCCAGGGAAAAAATCACTGATCCGTTAAAAAAAAAAAAAAAACGCAACATAAAGTGGGTGGCTTTACACCCCACACCCCTACTTAAATATACCAACTCTGAGATCGCACCACAGTGGAGGAAATAGCAAAGTCCCGAAAACGGGCCAGTGATTTTTTTCTCTGGGGAAAAATCGCTGTTCCGTGCTTTTGCAATTTCGCCATTTCAGGTAAACACGTTCGATTAAACAGCGTTCACAACTTTAAGCATTCACTTACATAATAGGAACCCTAACCAAAGACTTGTCCATCCTGAAGTGGGGGCATTATTTGAACAGGATGGTTCAAGATTCATGGATTACACAAGAAGCTCAACTGCACATAAACATTACTGAAATGTGTGTGGTCCTCTTAAAGCTGCAGGCATTTCAGGATTCTCTTGGGCTGTGGTAGCCATACTCTCAGACAATGTGGCAGTTGTATGTTATAAAAATAAGCAAGGCAGAACACGCTCCTTCCCCCATGCAGAGAAGACATGTGGGTTTGGAAATGGGCTGTAACATGGCACTGCTTTGAGAAATTGGTGCACATACTGGGGCCAGGACAGGTTGAGCAGGCAAGTATTGCTCCAACTTGAACAGTCTCACAACAGGGAGATATGTGTTGATATATTTCAGAGATGGGTAAGACCTTGCTGCAGTCTCTCTGCTTCACCATTCAACACCAGTTGCCAAATATTTTCCAACCTCTTTCCTCAAAGAGGACAGACATCGAGAGACATTCTCCCACAGTTGGACCCAAGGCCTCCTACATGCTGTTTCCCCAGTTCTTCTGATAACCTTATTCCTTCAGAAAGCTTAAGCATGCAATGCACAAGTCATTCTCATAGCCTCATTATGGCCTTGCCAGATGTTCCCCTTGTGGCCTCATCTCAAAAAAAAAAACCTTCTTCAACAGTAACCTTGTCTACTGTCATACCTGTCTGGACATCCTCACACAGATGCACACTCCCTACATTTAATTGCATGATTTCTCTGCTCCCAATGATAGCCAGAAACCAGCTGTTCCCTGCAAAATAGTTCTGATTACTGGATCACAGAGACCCTAAACAAGTTAATTAATAAAAGCAAATAGGAAAAAAAAATAGCTTTTGGTCTTAAAGTGAAAAAAAGGTCCTACATCAGTCTCCCTGATAGCATGCTTACCTTTCGAGCAGGCCTTTTCAAGAAAGGTGACAGTTACTCCACAAAGTCCATTTTGCAGCCATTTCATTATATGGGGTTTCGAATATCCTCACTGGCATCTTACAAGGTGTGTAAAGCCTTTCTCAAAGGGGTCTTTCATTTCAGACCACCGCTGGTACAGCTTACTTGACATTGGGATTTGAATTTTGTTTTGGGGAGATTAACTAAATCACCTTTGAGCCAGCCAGCTCTGTACCTGTAAAATTTCTGTTTTGGAAAACTGAGCTTTTGGTAGCTATCAATTCTGCCAGAAGAATCTATTAACTTTGCGTTTTATCTTCACAATATCTATACATTGCATTTCATCCAGACAGAATCAGACTTTGGACTGCACTGTCCCGTGTGCTGAAGGTGGCTACTCAAACCAACTTAAGTTAATCATTGAATTTGCTGTTTTTTTCTTAAATATTCAAGTAAAGGAGAATATTAGCTTCATTGATCAGCTGTTTATAGGCAGGTTTTTTTACCTTCATTGTACAAAGGACTTCAGAAAGGATGAGCAATTGTTAGTATTCTTTTTGCCAGGTAAGAAAGGTTGTATGGTTATGCAGTTGTGTAATTCATTGTTTATGCTTGCCTGGTAAAACCCTTGGTCACTAGCCTGAAGGTGCAGTCTATTAGATCTCAGGCTGCATCAGCTGCCTTTTTATGTAATCTCCCTTTGGAAGACCTTTTAGTGGCTGTTACATGGTCATTCGTGCATATCTTTGATAAATATTCTGTCTTCAGTACCTTTTTCTTGGGCACGAGTTTCTTTTGGAGATACCATTCTAAGAGGTTTTCTGGCTTAAGTCTCACCCTAAGTCACCTGGGCTTTCTGTTCATTTATTCTAGTATCCTGACAGGATCAGAAAAATAGTTAAGTTATGTATTTGCCAGCATGTTCAATTTATCTGATCTCTGTCCACAGACTGGAATGACCTGCCTACCTTCTCCATCCAAAACGTCACTCACTAAGGTATCTACAGAGAAGCTGCATTCTAGTCTTCCTTCTAAGGTCTTAATCTTGAGGTTATATACTTCTTTTCGGTTGGGACGTAGCTAATTAGTCTTATTACTTGATCTGGAGATTTCCCTTCAGTACAAGGGGTTATGGGTTGGGAGGAGCTTGAGCTTGTGAAGAGTTTCCTTGCTGAGTAATTTAATGTCAAGGTGTCTGGAGAGATACCAGGTAAGTCTAGCATTCTGATAAGCACTTAATTTATGGTGAGTACCACACACAACTGTACTTTTCCTTGTATAAATAGTTTTAATTTGTGGTGGCCAAAATCAAAGATAAGTTTAACATGACTAGCAAGTTTCTTTCATAAAATCTAAGTTTACAGCAGTATGAAAAGTATACTACTATTAAAAATCGTATCTAATAGTATATTAATACTCCTGAAAATTTATTCTGATTCTTATTTTGACAGATTCCATTCTACAAAGATATATGCACGACCATTCATGCTGGGCCAAAATGCGAAAAGTTAGTTGGTTACTCTGCAGTGTACAGGGTCTGTTTTGGCATGGCCTGTTTCTTCTTTGTCTTTTGGTTGTTAACCATCAATGTGAAAACCAGCAAAAGCTGCCGGGCTTATATTCATAATGGGTAAGTATTTATTATTTGCTGTTCTTTCTCTGGAGATATTTCATTATGGTACTACAATCAAAATCAGATCTTATAAAGTGCCTCAGTCTGCAAGTTAAAAAAATGGGGACTTTACAACACTACTGTTTACTACTTGTATAGTTAGACCTTATAAGGGTCCATCAGTAGATTGAAGTTACAGGATCACTTGTGCCTTATGGTACTTTTCCTAGGTATATTTTTTTCTATTTCGGACTTCCCATACCAGTGGAAAGTTTTATTAGTTGTTGCTAGTGGAATGTATGTTCATAGAATGTTCATAGAATATGATTTGTTAATTTGCCGAGAAGTCAAAAGTCCTTTTTTTCAGGGTTGACTGTGGCACATTAGTCTGGTCAAGTTACTTGCTCAGAGTAGCATTGCTTGAAAATGGAAATTGAAGATCAAATTTAATACTACAAGATCAAGTTTGCTAGAAGCACATAGCTTTATACCTTTGCGCAATTGTAATGGATGTTCTTCATGTTTCACTGTTGCAGTCATTACATTTAGGTAATCCTGCTGGCAGGTTGCCCTCAGTCAGCCTGAATTCCAAAGTCTTGGGTCCTTCGTCGGCTGCTGTCGCCCCTTCCCTGACGTCAGGTCGTCAGGGGTATAAAAGATGCGGCCGACGCCATTTTCTTTACTCTTTCTTGCCGCGGTGCCCGAAGCAGAAGCAGTTTGCAAGTGTCGGTCGGCCGACTCCTGAGATTTTCGTCTTCGAGTTTCAGATCCGAAATCTTCAATAAAGCTAAGTACCCCGTTGGGGAAACTTTTTCTTGCTCCAGACCGATGTCAGAAAAGGTTAATAATTGTATTTCTTGTGGAAAGCAAATACCTCGTAAAGACTTTCATTCTTACTGTATTCCTTGCCTAGGCCCTGATCACAACGTTGCTGGTTGTCGTTTGTGTGCTAGATTTAACCAACGCACTATTAAGTGTCGGTATGATTTTGCTTTAAACTATTTTGGACGCCGATTTAATTATCCACAAATGTCATCGGATAGCCATCTGACTGCCGGAGTTCACAAAAAACGCAAAGAAAAGAAGAGAGACAAACAGCCGAGGCCCAAAAACGATGACTAAGCTTCTCCTAAGCCATTCTCCGTTTTGCTGGTTCGCAGCCCCTGACGCCCGCTACTTTAGAGTCGCAGCCCGCTACCGACTCCCACGTGGAGTCGGCCATGCCGCTGGAAACTCATAGTATTGGAGCCTCGGATACTATTCCTTCAGATGGGTCCGGAGCTGCTGAGCAGGCACCGGCTTCTGAGGGTGTATTCAGACCTAAACATCTTTATATTAAGCCAACCTCAGCTTCAAAGGCAAAGACTAAAGCACCTTCTAAAGCAAAGAAACAAACTCTAGAGAAACGTAGACAGGCCTCTATGCCCAAAAAACAGATGCTCAAAATGGCCGAAGACTTAATTACTTTGATCAGGGGTTCCCATCCCCCTCCTGATAAGAGGCCTTGACAAGAGACTGACTATGAATCTTCAGATCAAGTTTCTATTTCTTCTGATTCCTCTTCTGATCAGGAATATTCTCTTCCCCCCCATGAGGATTCTGATGCTGAAGAATCTATTCCTTTAGCTTCTCCTCCAGAGGACTATTCTTTTGGGGAAACCTTGCATACCATGAGGGAGCATTTTCACTGGGAGAGCCAAGATTTTTCAGAATCTAAAAAGAGGCTCAGGGATTTCCTTTTACTTCCTCAACACAGGCCATTAGCCATTCCACCTGTATTAGATATTGTAGATGTGTTTTTGGAGTCTAGTCTTACCCCTGACTCCTTACCTCCAGCTCCTGTTAAGCCTGACAGATATTACAGGGTTCATGACTATCATAAATTCCTTTTTAAAAACCCAGCTGTAGACCCAGAAACTATTTCACAAAGTCCCAAAGGAGTTAAGGCTTCCGCTGCAAAAAACCCTACCCCCTCTGACAGAGATTCTTGGGCACTGGATAGATGGGGGGAAAAAAGGTTTACACATCTGCTACCTTGGCTATAAGGGCCTTAAACTGTCCATTTCATATGCTCAGATATCAGCAACATGTCATGGCATTGCTTAAACAGAAAATGTTATTAAACTCTGAATGTGCAGAAAACAAGGAAATGCAGGATTTATTGCATGCAGCTGAACAAGTTGGAAAGCATACTTTGCAATGTGGTTTTGATTCTTTGGAGGCCTCCTGCAGGGCCGCAGTTACGGGTTCTGTAATTAGGAGGCATGCTTGGTTAAAGGAACAAAGTCTGCCTGATCATGTCAAAGTTAAATTATTAGAAGCACCTTTACAGCAAGATACTTTTTTGGTTTTAAGGCAGAGGAGGTGTTAAAGAAAATGGAGGACAAAGCTAAATCTATGCAAACTGTCAAAGATTTTTTACAAGTACAGCCACCTAGGTTTAGTAGACACTGGCATACAAAGACTTGGTCCTTTCCTGTGTCAGACAGACCTCAAAGGGGCAGATCCAGATGCCCTAGAGGCAGATCCCAGGCGCAAGGTTCCTACAGGTCAAAGCAATGGGGTGCTTCTGCCTCCAAAATTGGAGAAGACAAATCACAACCATACAGGAAACAGTCCCAATGACTTCCCCTGCCTGCACCAAGTACCTATCTCCTGGCAGCACCCTTAGGGGGAAGATTAGCACTTTTTTCTCAAAATTGGCACATTATAACCGAGGATAAGTGGGTTCTAAATATCATGTCACAAGGGTACAAGTTCCATTTTCATACCCTGCCAAAGGCAAACGGCTGGCCAGATCTGCCAAAAAATCAATGGGCAGAGGCACAAAAACAAGTATCATCCCTCATGGACATGGGGGCCATTCAACAAGTACCAGAGCAAGAGCAGGGACAAGGATTTTACTCAAGACTGTTCTTGGTACCCAGAAAGGACAAGACCTGGAGACCAATACTGGACCTATCTATTCTGAACACATTCCTGGATGTACCAAATTTCAATATGTTGACTTTGCAGCAGCTTCTGCCCATGCTGGGCAAGAACGCTTGGCTGGTGACTTTAGACCTAAAAGAGGCATACCTGCATGTCCCAGTCAGACAGTTATGCAGAAGATATCTCAGATTCCAGGCAGGCTCAATGCATTATCAGTTCTCTGCACTGCCCTTTGGCTTATCTACTTTGCCCAGGGTCTTTACAAAGTGCCTGGCACCAGTAATTGCATTCTGCAGACAAAGAGGAATACAAATATATCCTTACTTGGATGACTGTCTAATTCAAGCAGAGAACAAAGACATTCTTGTACAGCATTTGGCGTATTTGCAAAGACTTCTAACATGCCTAGGGTACACAGTCAACGAAAAGAAATCAAAACTTGTACCCTCTCAAGAGATAATATTCCTGGGTGCAAGCTTAAATACAACTGTCCCAGATGGCTTATCTCATGCCAGACAAAGGCAACTGACTACCTATTTCAAAATGTTGGCAACAAAGGTCCGGTTATCTGCAAGAAAAATTCTGCAGGCTTTGGGCTGCATGGCATCCTGCATCCTACTAATTCCATATGCAAGACTGCATATGAGGAAACTTCAATGGTACCTAAAAAGTGTTTGGACTCAAAACATTGCCACAGCCTGGAAACAATGATTACTCTTATTCCCTGCCTACAACAAGTGTTTCGATGGTCTGCAAAGGCTTGTCACCAAAACAAGGGACAGCCATTCACATTACCCCCAGCCAGGCAGACACTAACAACAGATGCATTAGATTATGCCTGGGGGGCCCACATGGCAGGAAGATGCATTCAGGGCACATGGTCCTCAACCCAAATGCATCTACATATCAATCAAAAAGAGATGCTAGCTGTTTAGAATGCCCTGACAGCCTTCAAGGACCTACTTCATCCGGGACAACTACTAATAAAGACAGACAGCGCCACAGTCATGTGGTATATAAACAAGCAGGGGGGCACACACTCTTACCCCCTTTGCAGACTAGCCATGACTTTGTGGGACACAACATTAACTTACCAAGTACATCTGCAGGCACAATTCCTGCCAGGAAGGAAAAATACTCTGGCAGACGAACTAAGCAGAAACCTCATGGATCCCCACGAGTGGCAGCTGGATCCACAAGTCTTCAGCATGATAACAAGGAAATAGGGATGCCCAGACATAGATCTATTAGCCTCCCCTCACAACTACCAACTAAAAATATTCTGCACAAGGACTTATCATAGACAAGCATGGAAAATGGACACCCTTTCAGCTGGAAAACCCTATCAGTATATGCCTTTCTCCCACTGCCTCTACTGCCCAAGGTACTCCTAAAGGTCAGACAGGAGAAGCCAAAAATGATACTGATCGCCCCAGACTGGCCCCGCCAGTACTGGTTTCCAATCCTTAAGAACTTGTCTCAATGCCCAGCTTGATGCCTCATCTACTGTCCCAGCAAAACAATCAGATCCTGCACAGCCAACTCAGGACTTTAAACCTGGCAGCATGGCGGATAATGTAGTCAAACAAAACACACCACTCAGTAAAGCTGTGATGGATGTCATTTTGGAGGCCCGAAGGCCTAGTACTGGAAAATCTTATGCTGGAAAATGGAAGAGTCTGTGCTTGGAACCAGGCACCAAGGAACTGATACAGCTGTGCCAAATATTCCTCAGATTTTGCAATACCTAACTGAGATGCTGCACAAAGGCCTGTCTTTTTCATCTATTAAAATTCATGTCTCTGCCATTTCGGCTCATTGCAATACAGAGCCCACCCATCTTTTCTCATCCCTTATTAAAACAGTACCTCAGAAGAGCCAAAACTTTAAGGCCTCCAAGAGATCACCAATGCCTGCATGGGACCTCAACTACATCTTGGAAAAACTCACCCTGCCTCCTTTTGAGCCAGTGGCTACTGCTGATATAAAGTTTTTATCTTGGAAAACAGCTCTGCTCCTAGCAATAACTTCTGCAAGACGAGTTTCAGAGCTACAGGCAATCATGGAGGTGGAACCTTTCATCATTTTTTATCCAGACAGGGTCTCAATGAGGACAAACCCAACATTTATGCCTAAGGTGGTGTCCAGTGTGGCTCTTAACCAAACTATTCATTTGCCAACTTTTTATCCAAATCCACAGAACAAGGGGGAAAGAATTCTGCATTCTTTGGACGTACACTGACAGCTTAGATTCTACTTGGACAGAACCATAGTTTTCAGAAAGACAGAGCAATTACTAGTGGCATTTGCTGCAGGATCACAAGGAAAGGCTATCTCAAAGCAGACAATTTCAAAGTGGATAGGCCACTGCAATTGGTTTCTGCTACTTACACCATGGCAAGCCAGTGCCTAAGGGCATTAGGCCACATTCAACCAGAGCTGCAGCCACTTCAGCAGCCGTTCTTGGGGGAGTACCAACCAAGGGCATTTTAGAGGCTGCTACTTGGAGTTTAGTGCACACCTTTACAAATCACTATCATCTGCCCCTCTACTCTAAATCCAGGGCAGGCTTTGCCACTGCAGTTCTGCAGGGCCTCATAGCCGCTCCTAATGCTGTTTAGCTCCAGCCTCCCATCCATAGCTTTGGGACTGCAACAGTGAAATACGAAGAACATAGTACAGTTGTGTACACTTGCGAGTGTGTTCACTGTTGCAGTCCAGGTTACCCACCCGCCATCCCCCTTTTTCTTCTGATGGAACCTATCTTTCCTTCTCTGATTTATACAACCTATGTGGTGTATTTGCTTGTAGATGAAGGTAAAGTTTCTATTGGTGCATGTATATATATATATGTATGTATATATATATATATATATATATATATATATATATATATATATATGTATGTTTTGGCTACCCTTTTAGGGGGGCACCTGACATCTGGGGCAAGAAAAACTAAAGAAAATGTCGTTGACCGCATCTTTTACACTCCTGACCACCTGACATCAGGGAAGGGGCGATAGCAGCCGACGCAGGACCCAGGACTTTGGAATTCAGGCCAACTGAGGGCAACCTGCCAGCAGGATTACCCAAATGTAATAACTGCAACAGTGAATACACTCGAACATCTACATTTATGGTAAGTGTACACAACTGTACTTTCTGCATATAAACAACAAGCGTTTACTGTTTATACAATTACTTTTATTTCCTTTATCACAGAACTAATTGTCTATTTTCATCTCTGGTACATAAATAGAGGGTTAGATATTTGGACAGCAAAGCTGAGAGAAAAGAAAACATGTATGTGTGATTATTTTGTGCTAATCATATTGTTTACTTGTTAAAGTAGCTTCACGGTTTTTAATCTCATGCATTAACTTGTGCTAAGCTTTTGCTGTAAAGCTTACTAATTGGCTCACATTATCGTTTTTTCTTTTCCTGATATCAAATCTAGAGTGCAGCTCAAATAATTCATTTTTTTTTTGTTAAGTTTTGTGCCTTGCTCAGTGTCCTCTCTAGGTCTAAGTGTTCCCTTGCACTTTTTGGTAGTTAGCGTCACTGTTTAATGTGGAAAATTATTTAGCTGTTACTTGTCTGTGTTTTTTTTTTTTTTTTTTTTTTGCTGCTTGTTACTGTTGTAGAGAGAATTATGGATAGTAAAATGTTGAAAAATTAGGTGTGGTCGTAAGATGTCACCTTAAGATAAAAACTCAATCTTCCTTTATTGTTTAGGAAAACATTATTTTGATATGGGTTATGAAATTTGTAAGGGTTTCATCTCTTAATGCTGTGTGATAAGAGAAACAAACGTTGTGCAAAATGAAGACGGAACACACACACACACACACACACACACCTGCCTGTTAAAGAGCTGTGATCTTGAAGCACTCTTATGATTTTCCTGAGGACTGTGCAGGTGATTGTAGTGGGAAACTCCCAGTCATAAAAAGGAACAAAGGCTTAAGGAAGTTTAAATATAGACAAGACCGCTCTTGGTTTTCAAACATAAATGACTAAATTGGCTGATGTCCGTTCTGGTCATTTTGCTGAGAATATTGCAAAATTGTCTCTTAGTGTCGCCTGTTAAAACTAGATAGCTGGACTACTCCAACTGTCCAGCTGTACCTTGATGCATGTAGTTGAAACCATCATTGGGAAAGATCCATATGTCTTCATCAGAAATTAGTTATAGTAAGTTTTTAGATATTTTTTCAAAACTTATTATATGATGTCTGCTTTTACCAAATTTTTTTTTTTTTTTTTTAGTGGTGTATGGAGGTAACTTTTGAGTCTTAACATTTTCTACAAGGTCTTTCCCATCATGAAGCCAGTCCAGTGGAAGCCAACACCAGACCCTCAGAACATTGCAAAAGCAAATGTATTTGCTTCCCAGTTGAGAAATAGTAAAGAAGCATTGGATTTCATGAATAAACTGATAGACAAGGCCAAGCACTGAATTTCATAAATTAATAAACAAGGCCAAAAAGAACTTGGAAGTATACAAAATTTTCAGAGGTGAAAGCAGGCACTATGGAGAAAGATCAGCAGATGGGGTTGCTGCAAACACAGTTCTAGAATTTACAAGGGAAAACTGAGATGAACGTACCTTGGGTTAAAATGCTAGAAGTAACTGAGCAACTTGTATAGTAGAAGCCGAAGTACAAGGCAGTGAGGCAGTGGAAGGCCATGAATTAATGTATGGATGTTAGTGGAAGGCCATGAATTAATGTATGGATGTTAGGAGTGTTTGCAAAAAATGAGAATCCTGGTTTAAAAGATAATTGGATATTTGTTAATAAGCTGGAAGAATTAAGCCAGAGGCAAGTGGGTTTACAAGACTGGGCATGCTGGAGGAATAGTTGCATTAGCCAGATGCCTGAAAAGGAATAATGGCAGAACTGTAGGGTCTTTGTTCAGGAAAAATTAACAATTCTGTTTTATTTCATCATTGTTATGGTTCTTAATTTTTTTTAATAGTGTTGTATTTTTTGTGGACTGATTTTTTTTAATAGTGTTGTATTTTTTGTGGACTGATCTAAGTGCAGTGCAAGTCAAAATTGAGAGAGACTGTAGACTTTTTTGTCTAGTGGAGTGGGTGATGAAACAAATTAGGTATACACTAATAAGATTTGTAACTTACAAGGTAAATGATTACATCTTATCTTTGCTGCAGCATCTATGTAGGATATGTAAAACTGACTATAAACAAATATGCCATCGTATCTGTACTTCATTCACTAGATGTCAATGAGCACAATGTGGTAGCAATGTGAAAATGTTGATAGAGACGGCTCTATTTATGCTTTTATCCAGCATTGTTTCAAGTGTGTTTCCTTGTGGATTTAAGACTTCTCAGATTTGCAGGATGAATTCTGGCCTATATTATGTCCCAGGGGATCTGAGAGGTTAGAAGTGGCATCACGGTTTTTAACCTGTGAAGTTAAGGGGTCGGTCAGTGAGAAGAGAAATAGTAAAACTCATTGCTCTGAATAGTTTAAATTTATTTTGAAAATCTGTTCAAAATGAAGATTTGGTGACTTTGAGTACATGTGAGGGCTTTGAGTTTCAGTACGTCTGCCACAAATAAAGATGTTCATCATGTTACACTGCTGCAGTCATTACACTTGGGTTATCCTGCCGTCAGGCGGTCCCGCAATCGGCCAGAGTTCCAAAGTCTTGGTCCGGCGTCGGCTGCTGTCGCCTCCTCCCTGACGTCAGCGTGACAGGGGTATATAAGATGCAGCCGATGCCATTTTCTTCCGTCTTTCTTGCCGCATGGTGCCCGAAGCCAAAGCAGTTTGCAAGTGCCGGTCGGCCGTCTCCTGAGATTTTCATTCCGAATCCAGAACCGAAGTCTCCTACAAAGCTAAGTACCCCGTTGGGGAAACTTTTTCTTGCCTCAGACCGATGTCAGTAAAAGTTAATAACTGTATTTCTTGTGGGTAGCAAATACCTCATAAGGATTTCCATTCCTGTTGTATCCCATACCTAGGCCCTGACCACGATGTTACTGGTTGTCAGCTTTGTGCTAGGTTTAACAAGCGCACTATTAAATGTCGGTTTGATTTTGGTAGAAAATTCAATTATACCATGCCGTCGGAACTTCCGACGACCAGAATACACAAAAAGCGCAAAGACAAAGATAGGCCTCCGAGGCCCAAAACTGACTATGAAGCCTCCGGTTTTCCGCGAGGCACCTCCGCAGCCGCTTCTGTAGAACCACAAGCCACCTCTGACTCCCACGTGGAGATGGCTGGGCCTTCGGACGCACAAGCTCTTCAGTCTTCCGAGACTAACCTTTCAGAGGGATCCGGAGTAGCTGAGCAACCCACAGCTACAGAGGGTGTCTTCAGACCTACTCAGTTAAGCATTAAACTCTCAGCTAAGTCTAAGCCTCCTTTAAAGTCAAAAAAACAAATACAGCATTCTCCAGGACAGGCCTCCATGCCTAAAAAACAAATGCTCAAAATGGCCGAAGACCTAATTACTCTGATCAGGGGATCCCATCCCCCTCCTGATAAAAGGCCTAAACAGGATGCAGGCTATGACTCATCCGACCAGGTGTCCATCTCTTCTGATTCATTCTCAGACCTAGGATACTCTTTACCCCCTTATGAGGATTCTGATGCTGAGGAATCCATTCCATCAGCCTCACCGCCTGAGGACTACTCCACTGGGGAAACCCTACATACCATGAGGGAGCATTTCCACTGGGAAGGCCAGGATTACTCAGAATCCAAGAAAAGGCTCAGAGACTTCCTTTTATTACCTCAACACAGACCCTTGCTATTCCGCCAGTGTTAGATATTGTGGATGATGTGTATACTGAATCCAGCTTAAATCCTGATTCCTTACCTCCAGCCCCTGTTAAACCTGACAGATACTACAGAGTCCCTGACTCACATAAATTTCTGTATAAAAGCCCTGTCGCTGACCCTGAAACTATTTCTCAGGGACCTAAAGGAGTTAATGCCTCATCAGCCAAGAATCCAGTTCCCTCTGACAGATATTCCAGAGCATTAGACAGATGGGGAAAGAAAGTATATACATCTGCAACTTTAGTAATGAGAGCCTTAAATTGCCAGTTTCACATGCTAAAATATCAGCAATTTTTACTGTCTCAGTTAAAACAAAAAATGCTTCCAGAATCAGATCCTCCTAATTTTAAAGAAATGCAGGATTTATTGCATGCAGCTGAACAAGTGGGAAAGCATGCTTTGCAATGTAGTTTTGATTCTCTAGAGGTCTCCTCCAGAGCAGCAGTTACAGGCTCTGTCATTAGAAGACATGCTTGGTTAAAAGAACATACGTTACCAGATCATGTTAAAGCAAAATTATTGGATGCACCTTTGCAGCAGGATGTGTTATTTGGAGTTAAGGCAGAAGAGGTATTAAAGAAAATGGAGGATAAGGCAAAATCTATGCAAACGGTGAAGGATTTCTTACAGGTTCAGCCTCCTAGATTTAGCAAAAACTGGCCAACTAAGAATTGGTCCTTTCCAATTACAGACAGACCTCAAAGGGGAAGATGCAGACGTCCAAGAGGTAGAGGTCAAACACAAGGTCCTTAGAGGCCTCGATAATGGGTTGCATCAGGCCAGAAAGAAGGGGAAGACAGGCCACAACCATGTAAAAAGCAGCTCCAATGACTTCCCACTACAGCTGCCAAACAAATCCTTCTTGGCAGCCCCCTGGCACTCTCCTACCACAACTGGCAAATGATCACTAAATACAAATGGGTTCTCAACATTGTATTTCAGGGTTACAGGTTCCACTTTCACACTCTACCAAGGTTAAAAGGAATGCCAAATCTCCCACCAAATCAATGGGCAGAGGCTCAAAAACAAATTACAGCACTCATGGATATGAGAGCTATTCAAAAGGTACCATCACAGGAGCAAGGACAAGGATTTTACTCAAGACTCTTTCTGGTACCCAGAAAGGACAAAGCCTGGAGGCCCATTCTGGATCTTTCATCTCTAAACACTTACCTAGATGTACCAAAATTCAAAATGTTGACATTACAGCAGCTTCTTCCCATGCTGGGCAAGAAAGCTTGACTCGTGACTTTGGACCTGAGAGAGACATACCTGCATGACCCTATCAGACAAAACTGCAGAAGATACCTCAGATTTATAGCTGGTTCAATGCACTACCAATTCCCTGCACTGCCCTTTGGCTTATCTACTGCGCCCAGGATCTTCACAAAGTGCCTGATACCAGTGATTGCATTTTGCAGACAGAAAGGAATTCAAATTTATCCGTACCTGGATGACTGCCTGATTCAAGCAGAGAGCAAGGACATTCTTCTAATGCATCTGGCGTTTGTAAAAAAGTTAAGTTGCCTGAGGTACACAGTAAACGAGAAAAAATCAAAACTAGTGCCCTCACAAGAGATTATATTCCTGGGTGGCAGCTTGAACACAACGGCCCAGATGGCTTATCTCACGCCAGACAACCAAGGACAACAGACTCAATAATTTCAATTGATGGCAACAAAGACCGAGCTCCCTGCAAGAAAAATTCTGCAGGCCTTGGGTTACATGGCATCCTGCATACTACTAATTCCATATGCCAGACTGCATATGGGAAACTACAATGGTACCTAAAGAATGTATGGTCTCAACACTGTTAAAGTTTGGAAATAGTTATACCACTAATTCCTTGCCTTCAACAGGAGTTTCAATGGTGGGCTCAAGCTTGTCACCTCAACAAGGGACAGCCTTTTACACAACCCACAGCCAGGCAAACACTGACAACAGATGCATCAGATTACGCCTGGGGAGCACACACGGCAGGCATATGTATTCAGGGCACGTGGACCGCAGAACAAAGGCATCTTCACATCAATCAAAAAGAGATGCTAGCTGTACAAAACGTGCTTATAGCTTTCAAGGACCTGCTACATCCAGGACAACTACTACTAAAGACGGACAACACCACAGTTATGTGTTTCATAAACAAGCAAGGGGGCACTCACTCCTACCCCCTATGCAGACAAGCTATGACCTTATGGAACACAGCTATATACCTTCAAGTTCATCTGCAAGCGCAATTCCTGCCAGGAGAGAAAAACACACTGGCAGACTTAAGCAGAAACATCATGAATCCCCACGAATGGGAGTTGAATCCACAAATATTCAGAATGATAATACAGAAATGGTGGAGCCCGGGCATAGATCTGTTTGCATCCCCAATAAACTGCCAGCTACAAAAATTCTGCACAAGGAGTTACCATCCAAAAGCATGGAAAGTGGATGCCCTCTCATTCAGCTGGGAGAACCTACAAGTATACGCTTTCCCACCACCACCACTACCTCTCCTGCCAAAGGTACTCATAAAAGCCAGGCAGGAAGAGCCAAAGATGATCCTGATTGCACCAGACTGGCCATGCCAGCACTGGTACCCAATCTTAAGGAGCTTAGCACAAGAACCACCCTGGATTTTGCCTCAAATCCCACATCTGCTGACTCAGCACAACAAACGAATACTACACAGCCAGCTAAAGACCTTAAACCTAGCTGCATGGAAGATTCCTTAGTCAAGCAAGCAATGCCTCTCTCCAAAGCTGTTATGGATTTCATTCTGGAGGCCAGAAGGCCTAGTACCAGGAAAGCCTATTCGGATAAATGGAAGAGATTCTGTGCCTGGAACCAAGCTCACAGCCTTGACCCTCTTGTCCCAAACATTCTTCAGATACTACAATACTTAACTGAGATGCTGGACAAAGGACTCTTCTTCTCATCCATTAAGATCCACGCCTCTACCATCTCTGCTCATTACAACATGGATCCAGCAATTTTCTCTAATCCTCTGTTAAAACAGTACCTCAGAGGGTCTAAAAACATAAGACCGCCCCGTAGAGCACCTACTGCAACTTGGGACCTCAACTTTGTTTTGGAGAAGATAACTTTACCTCCTTTTGAGCCAGCCATCACAGCAGAATTACAATATATCTCTTGGAAAACTTCTCTGCTCCTGCCAATAACATCAGCACGAAAAGTTTCAGAATTACAGGCACTAATGGCAGTGGAACCTTTCCTCATTTTCCACCAGGACAGGGTGTCTTTACGAACTAACCCTACTTTTATGCCAAAGGTGGTATCCAGTGTGGCTCTAAACCAAACTATTCACCTGCCAACTTTTTATCTTAAACCGCAGAATAAAGGGGAGAGACTACTGCACTATTTGGGCATTCACAGGCAGTTATGCTTCAACTTGGACAAAACCAAAGCTTTCAGAAAATCTGAGCAATTATTGGTAGCATATGCTGCAGGAGCACAGGGAAAAGCCATTTCAAAACAGACTATTTCAAAATGGATAGGACATTGTATACGTTTCTGCTACACATACCATGGAAAACCTGTACCTAGCAGCATTAGATCTCACTCCACCAGGGCAACGGCCACTTCAACTGCCTACCTCAGGGGAGTACCTACCAAGGATATTTTGGAAGCAGTAACTTGGAGTTCTACTCTAAATCCAGAGCTGGCTTTGCCACTGCTGTGCTGCAGGGCCTTATAGCCACCCCTAATGCCTTATAGAACCAGCCACCCTTCCTCAGCTTTGGGATTCTACCCAAGTGTAATGACTGCAGCAGTGTAACACGATGAACATAGTACAGTTTTGTACCTACCATAAATGTAGATGTTCGAGTGTAGACACTGCTGCAGTCCAGGTTACCCTCCCTCCTTCCCCTCTTACTGGCTTTTACGTACCTATGTCTTCTACCCTTACTACCTATGGGGAGTATTTGCTGGTAGCTGTAAGTTGTTTTTTGCTTTTCTTATGTACGTTTTATTAGCAACTGGAATTGCCTACATATTTAGAGGCACCTGACATCTGGGGAAAGAAAAACTGAAGAAAATGGCGTTGGCGGCATCTTATATACCCCAGTCGCGCTGACGTCAAGGAGGAGGCGACAGCAATCGACGCCGGACCAAGACTTTGGAACTCTGGCCGACTGCGGGACCGCCTGACGGCAGGATAACCCAAGTGTAATGACTGCAACAGTGTCTACACTCGAACATCTACATTTATGGTAGGTACAAAACTGTACTTTTTACATACTGCAGCAAAGTTGGCTGGGTAAAATGGAAGTTGCATATTTGCTAAATATTCACGGATGTGTCCATTGTATTTTTAACCAACTGTTTTTTTTTCCATAGTAATATGTTAATCAGATGGTACTAAAGGTTATTAAGGGAGACTGTTAAATTCTGAACATTTACATAGAGTGACGGAGGTTGCTTTCCCTCATCTGCAGTGGTTATAAACCATTTCATGACAGATGAGATGTTAGACTGTTCTTTATTTACTCAAATAACTACTTCAGAAATATGGAGCTCTTGGACAGAGAAAAGAAGGAATGTTGGAATACTTTGAAAGTATTTAAAAAGAGCTCCATATTTCTGAAGTAGTTTAATCGTGGTTCTTGGGTGGAGTAAATGAGGCATCTAGCTGTTTTTGCTTGTTATCTTTTGATAATGAAATCATCAAGGTTGTCTGAGCTGCGTGTTTTATGACACTGCAGTTTAGGAATCTCATAACTTTGTGAAAACATAATTATTTTTTTCCATAAATATTTTTTTTTACTGTTGGAGATAATGTATGTCTGGACTTGAGCAATTTTATTTGGAGGCTTTAAATTTGAAGGAGGAAATGAACATTGAAAACAGTGTGCCGGTAGTATGTGCTAAGATGAGGGAAAGAATGGGTCCTGTTGTTATATTATGTGAACCAGTTTATCCATTTCCACAGCTACGACTACTTGCCATAAGCACTACTCAGCTCAGTACTTACTTTCCAGGCTCTTACTCCCTCGCCTAGTACTCATAATGTTCTGTGCCTCTCTGTGTCTCCCCCCCTCAAGGTTTAATTTCCTACTGAACAGCTTGCATGTGGGAGACATCGCCAGGGTGTTTCTAGCATTAAGTTGCATTGCATTCAATAATTCACTGTATTGTTCAGCACTGCCTCTGATACCATTGTTTTGAATACGTTTTGGTTCCATCATTTTTTTTTCCACCTTCGCACAGATGACCATCAGCTGCCACCAGCTCTTCCTCTCGTTCACTGGGCCTACCCACCAGGTTCAACCTGACTGACATCCAGGTCTGGTGAAGAGATCAAGGGCACTGGTGCAGTGTCGTATTGCTGCCAGAAAGAGTATCCTGATGCCTTCTTACCCAGTGACAATCCTGCAGACTTTGAAGCTCTGCATAATTAGGTGCTTATGCATTTCCATCCATGCTCTGTCTCTGAATGGGTGGCTCACTGCTCATGCTGCACGGTGCTTAGCAGGCTGATATATTGCTTATTGCAGTGAGCCTAATTTGCTTCCCTTCCCCTGGATAGGAGAGCTGACATTGGCTCCCTCACCTTGTGCGTCCCTTCTAGCTCCCATACTGCTCATTGACAGGTCGTCTGCGTCTCTGTAAAGGCCTTCTCCCAGTCCATCCTGCTGCTGCTGCCATCTGTCTTTTTTGTCTTTTTTCATATTCGGAGCTTGTTGAATTCCCTGTCTGCTCTCCAGGCTTGGATCTTTTTTTTGTTTAAACCCTGTGATAGAGGTTTTGCCTTTGCAGGGACCTCATGGCATTGTGTTTTGTTTGATTGTAATTAGAATTTCCACTTTCTAGTTGCTGTTGGAAATCTCTAGGTTCATAATAGATAAATAGGTTAAAAAGCAGGGAGTAATTCCAATTTCAAGAAGTACCAGAAATGCGGGCATAAAATCCCAGCTCTTAGAATCTCTAACAGCCCCAGGAATGAGGAATGGAAAAAATTTGTTTGTATGGAACCTGGAGTTGTTTCAGAAAAGGGGGCTCCTTATTGCAAAGGGCTAATTGAATCAGCACTGAGCAGTTAACTGTGATTTGTGACTTACTGGCAACCAGTGCAACCCTGCACAACTCTGGTAAATATGCTAGTAACAAGATGTTCCAGTGAGTAACCTGGCTGTAGAATTCTGTACAGCTGTGCCAGTTCAGTGTCTGGAAGCCCTAAGTAAAGGAGTTGCATTAGTCAAGACAGGGAAACTATGACATGCTGCTCTATGGCAAGGTCTTATGGCAGGAGTAAATGCTTGGTGCTTGAAATGTTCCTCAAGTGGAAGTATTGATGATTTGACAACAGAAGACACCTGGTTCCTCAGTGTCAGTCTGTCAGAAAACGCACACAAGATTCCTCACCTGCTCAATAGAACTCAGTTTGGCTTCTGCCATAAGTAATGGTGGGATTCAGTACTGGAAGGTATGATTACCTAACAGTGGTGCGAAAGCCATGGCTGCTGTCTTGTCATCATCCAAGGAGTCCAGTTCAGACAAATTATCCAGAAAAAGAGAGCTATAAAGTGAGTGTTATCTGCACAGCATTGACATTGTAAACCTCTAATGTGAAATGCTGTCCCATTGGAAGCACATATGCATAAAACAGTAAACAGCCCAAAGTCACTTTGTGCTGGACACAAGAGGTGACACAGTAACTGGGCAAAGAATGAAAGGCAGAGACTTGTCAGTTGGTTGTGCTGAGAATGATAGGATACAGAACATTCCAGGACATTACCTGAAACCCTAGAGTAAGTTTGTAAGTCTAATAAGATTATGTGGTCCACTGCATCATATCATGGAGAGGAATGAAAGTGGACCAGAATGGAATAGCAGTGTGCATGTCTAGCCTGTTGAAAATAATTAATAACCAGATTTCGGGCTGTCTCATTACCGTGTGTGGTGCAGAAGCTGGACAAGAATGGATCATTTGCCTGATACGTCTGTGGTAATTATCAGTCATCTGGATTAAATGTAAACTTTTATGTAGACTTTTCTGTCAAGGTCATCTTTAAAATGGTGAAAAACAACCTTTTTATAGATGAGGTGGTGGTTTAATAAAATGTAGCCCTTGGCAAATCAAGGTAGGCAAGAACCAGCTTTGTTTGGCATACAGTAATTTGGCACCTGAAATTTACAGAAAAGTCGAGCATCGAATATCAGTCTGGACAAGCCAGTTCTCCCCTGTGCTTATCTTGGAGGAGGATACTACACTCAGTGCTGCCAGTGTACTTGCAAAGAATGAAGTGGCTAGCTTGCACACTGTGTAGGAAAGCACAGTATGGGTGGTGACAGGCTGGAGTACCGAGTTTACCACCACTCATAAGAGAGTCAGATTGTTGTAGATGAACCCTCTCTTGACAAGGATGATGCTTTTTTATCAGAGTTTTCAGTTTGATAAGTAGCATGGTTCTCATTGGACCAAAGCCTGTCAAGGAGAACAGAATGCCTCAATTTATGCTCAAGCCTCTGCCCCATTCCTTCATACCACAGAGCATTGCTTTAGATCAGGGCTCAAGGGGAAACTACATGGACATGGTGTACTCAAAATAGAAAAGTGGATCAAGAGGCCATCTGCAGCTTCTTTATAAGTCATAGGCAGGTCATCTGCCCACTAGTACTGGGCATTGAGAGGAAGTCCTGGAAGGCAGCAGCAAACTGATCCATTGTTACAAGTGTGTAAACTATTTATTCCACCAGTTCAAGATGAAGGGGCAATAACTAGAGTAAAGACACCAGTAAACAATTGGGGTGGTAATCTGATGAAAATACTATGGTCTGCCACAACATCAGAGGTTAAATGCCAAGTTGGATAAAACAAATCAAGAGTATGCCCTGCCCTGATTTGTGCATAACAGAGTGAATAGCCTGTGCAAAGTCAGAACCCCCTTACAGTATGGTATTTATTAATGATGACCCAAATGTTAGATGTCACATAATGCTAATTTAGGTGAACCCATTACTGAACTAAAAGTCCATCATGAACTCCTAAAAGAGCATTGTTATGCTTTCATACTGGTAGTAGATGAGAAGAAACCAGTAAATTGCTTAACTTGTCACATATTCAGAAGAGTTGGTAGCCCCATCTTTGTTCTCAGGCAGTTGCAACAGCGAGCTGCAAGTTGCTACCCTATCCCTAATCCTCTCTGTCCTTGAGAGCCGTATCATAGTGAAACTTGATGCCACAAGATATGGACTAAACATTTTGTCCAACCTGGTTAGCATCAAATAGCATGTCAGACGTAATACCTGACTTGTCTGTTCTTCTTCTTCTTTCAGCTTTTTCCCGGTTAGGGGTCGCCACAGCGGATCACCTGTCCGCTCATGATTGGCAGTGGAGTTTTGCAGTGTCGAGTTGCCAGCCCGGCGCCCAACCTTCCACAGAAGGCACACGCATGCACACACTCATGCCTAGGGCCAATTTAGAGTGCCCACTCCACCTACAGCCTGTCTTTGGGATGTGGGAGGAAACCTGAGCACCCGGAGGAAACACACGCAACCACGGGGCGGACATGCAGACTCCACACAGAAGGCACCCAGCCGAGAATCGAACCAGAGAATCTCTTGCTGTGAGGCAACAACGCTAATCACTGCACCACCGTGGCCACCCCTCGAAGGAATTTCCATTAATATAAAAGGCCATTTGGATAGCCACTGAAGGCCTCATACTTGGCAGGTTTGTAAGTCTGGATCCCTCTGTATATCTATTATTGCAGGAGCACTACCCATTTGATATTTTATCCTAAAGTGGCACCTGGTTATTGAAACTGTTTTGATGACCTAATGTCTAATGGGGGTAAAGTGTATATGAGATAGTGTTGTGACCAATGGTAACAGTTCAGGTGGAATTTAAAGTGAGTCACCTTCTGACTTAAATAATAATTGCACTGATACGGTGTCAGCAAGACATCCAAAATTATATTTGTGGTACTTACCTTTTAAGCTCTTGCATGGGCCAGAGATCTTAATAATAGCTTTATGCAACTTCATTATGCTCGAAGCATTGTTATATGGTCAAGGGCACAAAACTAAGTAAATACTTCTCTTGTTAACCTCATTATGAACTAGGGTCTTTGCTTTATCTGTGTACAAGATGGGTTTTGTACATCGATGCAGAAACCAGGTTAGGTGGTGAACTGGATTTTGTATACAGAAGTCGTTGGTTTCTATAGCTTTCATTACATTGGTAAAATAGAAGTAAAATGAAGAGTCAGAGTACAGAATTATTGCAGTGAAATCCAGGATTAATTATAGGAGTATATTGTGCCTTTGTTGAAGGTTGTGCATCAGGGCTGGTAACTCGGCATGTAAAAATCCACTACCAAACATTAGCAGACCGGAGTTCCGCTGTGGCGACCCCTAACCGGGGGAAAAAGAAAAAAAAAAGTCAACATTGCTGAAAGTATCAGCTGGCATCAACACAAGAGTTTTTTTCACTGGTCAAGGCACAAATAGATCCCATTATGTCCCAGTACCAATGCCAGTTCACAATCAGCAAGATAGCAGACCAGTAAGGAACAGAGGGAATGCTAAGCTTCGTTGAGGCTTATCAAATGTCAGTAATACGGATGGAAACAGAGCGAGACTGCAGCAGTGGGAATTGGTAAACTCCGTGCTCTGGAGCCAGCAGCTAGTGTGGAAACTGGGACAGTACCACTACAGCAGTAAAGTCCATTAGTATTCAATGTCCCGGAGACTAAAAGCAGTTCCCAAAGCTTCAAAAACCATTGCCATATCAGAGCATTTCAAACATTCATTTTTAAAAACACTTATGGCATAAAAACTGCAAATGTTACAACACTTAAATGAGCAGAATGCCACAAGTCTACTATAAACATGCTAAAACAAATGAAATTGCACCTCTAATTAAAACAACAGTGTGAAGCTATGCATATGGCACGTCACCAACTTGGTGCAAGCTTTCTCTTTATTTTATTTCTATTCATAAAGTTCTGTTTTCCCCTTTAGTAAGTTATATGGAAAATTGGAATTTGTTTCTTACTTTTGAACTTGGCATAGTTCTTGCTGACAGGCTTGTATCTGAGGACCAGATTTTAACTGTCATAAAGACATTCTATTTCCCTCTCAGAAATCTTTTACTTGTGTACTAGGACGGCATGATCGTATTTCAGATCTGGTAGTCTCATTTGGACTACTGCAATGCACTGTGTGTTGGCTAATAGATGGTGACATCACTGACTTGGAGACTATGCAGAATTTTACGCAAGAATACTGGATGGAGCCTTCAGAACTAGTCCTGTTATGTCAGACAGGGGTAACGGGTGACTAAAGTTTCTTTTTTTGGGGATAAACTCTTTGCTAGGCTTGTAAGGGCCCCAGGGCCATTAGCCTAGTAACCTCCTATGATCAGCTGGGTCTGTATTATAAGATTGACGGTTGAAAACATCGAACAACACATGGTCGATGTCTTCAAACGTCGACCTTATAAAAACACCAAAAAAAAAGAAAACCGTACCCTAACTGATTTAAGCAGGGGGGCAAGAACCCCTGCACCCCCCCGCTACTTAAATATACCAAATCCGAGACTGCACTACATTGCAGTAAACGGAAATCTCCCCTTACGGAGATTTCCATTTGCACGCTCGAGATTCTGCGCGTTCGATTTTCTCGTGCAGACAGTGTCAGATTCCACATTGTCGGCTTTTGAGAATATAATATAGACCCGATCAGCCTTGTCAGATATGGACTGTGTACTGATTGCAGCCAGATGTGTATTTAAAATCTTAATTTTCAGCTACTATACCCTTTACAGCCTTGGTCCGGTTTAGCTAAACGAGTTATACTTCAGATTTTGAGGTGAGGGGCAGCTAGTTGTTCTGCTTGATACATTTAGACACCTTGGGCAAAGGAGTATTTTATACATCTTACCCCTGGTCTTGTGGAACTGGTTACCTTCTCTGATTCAGATGGTATCTGACACACTTTTTCATGAGTATGTCTGAACCCAAGGTGGGTACTGCAATCTTTTGAAGATGTATATAGTCTTAATTTGTGTGATTTTAACCTTTTAGATGTCATGAAGTTGTTTTTTAGTAATCTGTTCCTGAGTGGCATTCATTTCTTTGCTGCTGTGCTTCTCTGGTATTTTTTTTTCCTTAAATGATTCCCTGATTCCATCCTACAGGATTTCTGCTATTTTCAAAATTTGGAAAGAAAATCAGGAGACCTGATTAACACTTCTGTCTCACCAGAGAATAGTTGCTATTGTTTATCTTCACACCCCTAAAATGCTGTGTAATATACTAGTGCAGTGCTGTCTACAGTTCTCATTCCCTTGTGACACTGTCTGATGTTCATTGTGTTACACTGCTGCAGTCATTACACTTGGGTTATCCTGCCATCAGGCGGTCCCGCAGTCGGCCAGAGTTCCAAAGTCTTGGCACGGCGTCAGTTGCTGTCGCTTCTTCCCTGACGTCAGTGCACCAGGGGTATATAAGATGCATCCAACGCCATTTTCTTCAGTCTTTCTTGCCGCGCGGTACCCAAAGCAAAAGCAGTTCGCAAGTGCTGGTCGGCCGACTCCTGAGATTTTCGAAGTCGAATTTCAGATCCGAAGTCTTCAATAAAGCTAAGTACCCCGTTGGGGAAACTTTTTTCTTGCCTCAGACCGATGACAAAAAAAGTTAATAATTGTATTTCTTGTGGGAAGCAAATACCTCGTAAGGCTTCCACTCTTACTGTATTCCCATGCCTAGGCCCTGATCATGATGTCACTAGATGTCCTTCAAGAATGCAACTGCAGTCCTGACATATGGGTTGTCCTGCCTCAGGCAGCCCTTCGGTCGGCCAGATTCCAAAGTCTGGGTCCGGCGTCGGCCGATGTCACCTCCTCCCCGACGTCAGAGCGGCTGGAGTATAAAGGCATCAGCCAACGCCATCTTCTTCAGTCTTTCTTGTCGCGCGGTGCCTGAAGCAGAAGCAGTTCGCAAGTGCCGGTCGGTCAGCTCCTGTGTTTTCAGTTACCGAAGTCATCTAAAAGCTAAGTACCCCGTTGGGGAACATTTTTTCTTGCCTCAGCCGATGTCAGAACAAATTGAGAAAGTTAATAATTGTTTGTCTTGTGGTAAACAAATACCTTATAAGGACTTCCATTCTTACTGCCTCCCTTGCCTGGGCCCAGACCATGATGTCTCGGCCTGTGCTTGCTTTAATAAGCGCACTCTCAGGCGCCGGGCAGAGTTTGCCGAAGACTTTTTTGGCGAATCCTACGCTTACAACATGCCGTCGGAACAACCTACAGCACAAACTACCAAAAAACGAAAGGACCGGGACAGACATCCTCGGCCCGCGTCTTCCACCAATATAACGCCTAAGCCCTCCGCGAGTGCTTTGGTCCCTTTGGAAGCGGTAATTCAACCGCTCCAGGCCGACAACACCGCGTTAGCTCATCCCTCGGTCTCTGCGACTACACCGGTGTCGGTTGTTGATTTTCCTCCGGAAACCGAAGTTCTGGATCTACCCGACACCATTCCCGTGGACAAAGTTACTCCTGCACGTGGGGCAACTAGGCCTCCTGTATCCATGTCAATCAAGGCCTTTGCACGTGCTAAGGCTGCCAGCCAGGCCAAGGCCCATCCTAAACCTCCTTCTCAGGCCCCTTCTTCTGACAGACAAATCATGTCTCTGGCTGTGGATCTAATCTCTCTTATTAGGGGGTCTCAGCCTCACCCAGACAGAGGTTCTCAGCCGCCTGCAGAAAAAAGGCCTAGAACTGAGCAGGCAGACAACCTCTCTTCAGATGAAGCCTCTGGGGATTCAGAGCATTCAGATGCCCAAGAAGAATCCTTCCAGGCCTATGAGGACTCTGATGCTGAGGAATCTATTCCCTCTGCCTCTCCTCCAGAGGATTTTTCTTTCGGTGAAGTCCTCCACTCCATGAGGGAACATTTTAAGTGGCAGGGTCAGGAATTTTCTGATTCTAGGAAAAGGCTACGTACCTTCCTTAAGTTACCCCAGCACAGACCTTTAGCTATCCCTCCAGTTTTGGATGCCCTGGATGATGTTTTCTCCGACTCCAGTGCTTCCCCTGATTCTCTCCCTCCTGCTCCTGTCAAGCCAGACAGATATTACAGGGTCCCTGACACTCACAAGCATCTCTTTAAGGCCCACTCTGTGGATCTAGAAACTATTTCACAGGGCCCCAAAGGAGTGACTACCTCCTCAGCCAAGAATCCACTGCCAGCTGACAGGGAAACAAGGTCCCTGGAGAGATTGGGTAAAAAAGTTTATACCTCTTCCACCCTTGCCATGAGGTCTCTTAACTGCCTTTTTCATATGTTTCAGTACCAGGATTATTTACTGGATGATTTGCAGAAAAAGATGGCCTCTCCTGAGCCTATAGATAGAAAGGCATTGCAGGATTTGGTTCATAATACCCAGCAGGTTAGTAATCATTTTCTACAGTGTGGTTATGATACATTGGAGGCTTCATGTAGGGCAGCTATGACAGGGGCTGTTATCTGTAGACATGCTTGGTTGAAAGAACAGCCACTGCCAGATCATGTTAAAGTAAAGCTCCTGGACGCACCTCTGGATAAACAGAAGCTTTTTGGTGCTAATGCTCAGGATGTGTTGAAATATATTGAGGAAAAGGCAAAATCAGTACAGACAGTAAAGGATTTCCTCCAGGTTCAGCCCCCAAGGTTCAGCAGGAATTGGCCTTCAAAGAATTGGTCCTTTCCAGACTCTGACAAGTTTCAAAGGGGAAAGAACAGGCGTGCACGAGGTAGAGGGCAATTCCGAGGCTCCTACAGGGGACGCCAATGGCAACCACAAAATCAGAGAAGTGGCACAGGTAGTTCACCTGCACCACAGGGACAATCACAATGACTTGCCTTTCACTCCGCCTACCAAGGCTCAAAGAGAAGCACCTCTAGGCGGAAAATTATCTCTATTCTGAAAAAACTGGCACATTATAACAAAGGACAATTGGATTCTGGACATAATAGACAGAGGTTACAGGTTCCACTTCCATACCTTACCAAAAGGACAAGGCATGCCAAACCTGCCACAAAATCAAAGGGCAGAGGCACTCATAGAAGTCTCAAAGCTGTTACAAATGAAAGCAATAGAGAAGGTTCCTCCTCAGGAACAAGGCCAGGGATTTTATTCAAGACTGTTCCTTGTTCCAAGAAAAGAAAAACAATGGAGGCCTATTTTGGACTTGTCCATTCTAAACACTTTTCTCATGGTGCCAAAATTCAAGATGCTGACGTTACAGCAACTTCTTCCCATGCTGGGCAAGGGGTCTTGGCTGGTTACTCTGGACCTCAAGGAGGCATACATGCATGTCCCTATCAGACACAGTTGCAGAAGATACTTCAGATTTCTTGCAGGAACAGAGCACTGTCAATTCTCAGCATTGCCGTTTGGCTTATCTACTGTGCCCAGAGTATTCACAAAATGCCTGTCATCAGTAGTGGCACATTGCAGACTCCAGGGGATTCAAATATGCCCTTACCTGGACGACTGCCTAATACAAGCAGACAGCAAACAGACCTTGATAAAACACTTGGATTACTTCATTCAATTGCTGCAGGCTTTGGGATACACAGTCAACATTCAAAAATCAAGATTACTGCCATCCCAAGAGATTATTTTTTTAGGAGCAAAACTGGAGACACAGCTACAAATGGCTTTCCTCACAGAGGAGAAACGAGAGTATTTAACAGCTTACTTCAAAGGTGTAGCAAAATTAACCCACCTGATCGCAAGGAAGACCCTGCAGGCCCTGGGGTTCATGGCATCTTGCATTCTTCTAATCCCTCTGGCAAGACTACACATGAGAAAGCTGTGATGGTACCTAAAAAGCTTGTGGTCGCAACACAGCCACAACCTAGAAGACATAATACCACTCATACCATCCCTGCAAAGGGAATTTTTGTGGTGGGCTCAAGCAAGTCACTTAAACGAAGGCATGCTTTTCAACAAACCTCCAACAAGTCAAACTATTACAACAGACGCCTTAGACCATGGATGGGGGGCGCACATGGACGGCAAATGCATTCAAGGGCAATGGACTCCCATGGAGATGCATCAACACATAAATCAAAAAGAGATGTTGGCAGTGATACATGCAATAGAAGCCTTTGGAAAATCTCTTCAGCAAGGTCATCTGCTAATAAGGACAGACAACACCACTGTCATGTGGTACATAAACAAACAAGGGGGCACTCATTCCTACCCCCTCTGCAGACTAACAATGATTCTTTGGGAAAAGTCCCTGAAACTGAACATCTACTTGCAGTCCCAGTTTGTTCCGGGCAAAGACAATGTTCTGGCAGACAGGTTGAGCAGAAATTTCTTGGATCCACACGAATGGATGCTACACCCACGCATTTTCTCACAAATAGCATCTGCATGGGGAAGACCAGACATAGACCTCTTTGCATCTCATCTCAATCATCACCTGGAAAGGTTCTGCACAAGGATACACCATCCTCTAGCTTGGAGAACAGATGCTCTCTCCTTCAGCTGGAATGCTCTAACAATTTATGCATTCCCTCCTCTACCTTTGCTCACCAAGGTGTTACTGAAGATCAAGGCAGAACAACCAAGAGGAATCTTGATAGCTCCAGACTGGCCAAGGCAACACTGGTATCCACTACTACTGAGCATAACTCACACCAAACCGTGGCCCTTGCCTCAATGGCCTCTGCTCCTGACTCAACACAGTTACAAGACTGTTCATCAGAACCTGCAAACCTTAAAGCTGACAGCTTGGAGAGTTCCATGACTCAGACCCTTGACTCCCTCTCCGAAAAAGTTCAGGGGATTTTGCTGGAGGCACGCAGTCCTTCCACCAGAAAAACCTATTCGGCCAAATGGAAGAGATTCACCATCTGTAATGTCAACAAGGGCCAGGATGCATCACTGATGAACATACCTCAGATATTAGAATACTTGGCAGAAATGTTTCACAGTGGCCTCTCATACTCTTCCATCAAAATCCACACTTCAGCTATCTCAGCACATTACAACTGTGATCCACCTGTGTTTTCGCATCCCTTGCTAAGACAGCTTCTAAGAGGCATAAAGAATATCAAACCTCCAAGGAAACTACCAATTCCTGCATGGGACCTCAATTACGTCTTGAAAAAATTAACTCTTCCTTCTTTTGAACCAGCAGCATCTTCAGAAATGCAATTTCTCTCTTGGAAAACGGTTTTCCTGTTGGCAGTCACCTCAGCAAGAAGAGTCTCGGAGATACAGGCCCTCATGGCAGTTCCTCCTTTTCTCATCTTTCATCAGGACAGAGTTTCCCTTAGGACCAATCCTTCATTCATGCCTAAGGTGATATCCAGAGTGTCTCTAAACCAAGCAATTCACCTGCCTACTTTCTTCCCTAACCCTCAAAATAAAGGGGGAAAGCTGGTGCATACTTTAGACATTCACAGAAAACTACGCTACAACTTGGACAGAACAAAGTACACCAGGAAGTCTGACCAACTGTTTGTAGCCTATGCTGCTGGAGTGCAAGGAAAAGCAGTCACCAAACAAACTATCTCAAAATGGATTGGACACTGCATCAGATTCTGTTATTCTTTTCATGGAAAAAGTGTGCCAGCTAATATTAGACCACACTCCACCAGAGCTATGGCCACATCCACAGCTTTTCTAAGAGGAGTGGCTACAAAAGATATTCTAGAGGCTGCTACATGGAGCTCCGTGCATACATTTACCAAACACTACAACCTGCCATTATACTCCAGATCCCGAGCAGGCTTTGCTTCGCAGTCCTGCAGGGCCTTCTAGCTACACCATCTCTTGCTTAGTCCTACCACCCCCAGCTTGGCTATGGTATTCAACCCATATGTCAGGACTGCAGTTGCATTCTTGAAGGACATAGTACAGTTTTGTACCTACCATAAATGTAGATGTCCGATAGATATGCAACTGCAGTCAGGTTTTCCCTCCCTCCTACCCCTCTGTTTTTTCCCTTTTGGGTCCTTTCTCCCCTTACCTATCAGCTGGGGTTATATATATTATGGTGTATCTGTTTATTACTGTTGTGCATGTCTGGATGTCCCACACTGAGGAAAATGGTGTCGGCTGATGCCTTTATACCCGAATAACTGCAGCTATGACGTCGGGTGAAGTGCGACACCAGCCGATGCCGGACCCAGACTTTGGAATCCGGCCGACCGAAGGGCTGCCTGACGACAGGACAACCCATTTGTAAGGACTGCAGATGCATTCCTATCGGACATCTACATTTATGGTAGGTACAAAACTGTACTTTTTACCTGTTTATCCATTCACAAAATTTAGCCTTCCTTGGAGGGCATCTGGCATTTGGGGCAAGAAACACTGAAGAAGATGGGGTCGGCTGATGCCTTTATACTCCAGCCACTCTGACGTCGGGGAGGAGGCGACATCGGCCGACACCGGACCCAGACTTTGGAATCTGGCCGACCGAAGGGCTGCCTGAGGCAGGACAACCCATATGTCAGGACTGCAGTTGTATATCTATCGGACATCTACATTTATGGTAGGTACAAAACTGTACTTTGTCGGTTTTGTGCTAGATTTAACAAACGCACTATGAAACAACGTTTTGATTTTACTTTGCACTACTTTGGCCGAAGGTTCAATTATACAATGCCGTGGGGACAACCGCAATTCATAAAAAACGCAAAGACAAGGATAAAGACTGGCATCCGAGTTCCAAAACCGATGACGAAGCCTCTTCTAGGCCAGTCGTCTGTTCGCCGGTTCTCAGTGAGGCGCTTTCGCAGCCCCTGATACCCGCTACCTCAGAGCCACAGGCCGTCTCTGACTCCCACGTGGAGACAACTAGATCTCTGGAAACTCAAGGTATTGGGCCTGCGGAAACTAAGCCCTCAGATGGGTCTGGAGCCGCTAAGCAGGCATTGGCTTCTGAGAGTGTTTTCAGACCTTCACAACTTACCATTAAAGACAAAGAAGCAAGTACAACATTCTCCTGGACAGTCCTCCATGCCTAAGAAACAAATGCTCAAAATGGCCGAAGACCTCATTATTCTCATCAGGGGTTCCCATCCCCCTCCTGTGAAAAGGTCTAGGCAGGATACAGACTATGATTCCTCTGATCAGGTTTCCATTTCCTCTGATTCCTCTTCAGACCCAGGGATACTCTCTACCCGCCTATGAGGACTCTGATGCTGAAGAATCTATCTCTTCAGCCTCTCATCCTGAGGATTACTCTTTTGGGGAAACTTTACATACCATGAGGGAACATTTCCATTGGGAAAGTCAGGATTATTCAGAATCCAAGAAAAGGCTCAGGGACTTCTTTTTATTGCCTCAGCAGAGGTCCCTTGCTATTCCACCTGTGTTAGATATTGTGGATGATGTGTTCTCTGAATCCAGCTTATCTCCGGATTCTTTGCCCCCCTGCACCACCCAAGCCAGATAGGTACTATAGAGTCCCTGACTATCACAAGTTTCTTTATAAAAACCCTTCTGCTGACCCAGAAACCATTTCCCAGGGTCCCAAAGGGGTTAAGGCTTCCATTGCAAAAAATCCAGTCCCCTCTGACAGAGATTCTAGAGCATTGGATAGACGGGGGAAGAAAGTTTACACTTCTGCTACTTTAGCAGTCAGGGCTTTAAATTGCCAGTTTCACATGCTTAAGTACCAACAATATTTAATGGCTCAGTTAAAACAGAAAATGCTTACAAGGTCAGAAGCTCCTGACTATAAAGAAATGCAGGATTTTATTGCATGCAGTTGAACAGGTGGGAAAACATACTCTGCAATGTGGTTTTGATTCTTTGGAGGGCTCTTGTAGAGCCGCAGTTACAGGTTCTGTGATTGAAAAACATGCTTGGTTAAAAGAACAGAGTTTACCTGACCATGTTAAGGCAAAATTATCGGATGCTCCTTTACAGCATGATACCTTGTTTGGTGTTAAGGCAGAAGAGGTGTTAAAGAAAATGGAGGATAAAGCTAAATCTATGCAAACAGTCAAAGATTTCTTACAGGTACAGCCACCTCGATTTAGCAGAAATTGGCCTACAAAGAATTGGTCCTTTCCTGTGTCAGACAGGCCACAGAGAGGCAGATACAGACGCCCAAGAGGCAGATCTGAACCCCAAGTCTCTTACAGACGACAGTGGGTTACCTCAACCCCAAAAGGAGGAGAGGACGACAGTGGGGTACCTCAACCCCAAAAGGAGGCAAGGACAAGTCTCAACCTTACAGGAAACAGTCCCAGTGACTTCCCCCTTCGTATGCCAAGCACTTCCCTTTTGGCAACCCACTTAGGGGGGGAAACTAGCACTTTTTTCTCAAAATTGGCAAACAATCACCCAAGACAAATGGGTTCTGAATATTGTATCTCAAGGTTACAGGTTCCACTTGCACACTTTACCAAGGCTAAAAGGAATGCCAAACCTGCCACAAAATCAATGGGCAGAGGCTCAAAAACAAATTTCAGCCCTCATGGACATGAGAGCTATTCAAAAAGTACCACAGCAGGAACAAGGACAAGGATGTTACTCAAGACTCTTCCTGGTCCCCAGAAAGGACAAAGCCTGGAGACCCATACTAGACCTTTCAACACTAAATACTTAACTGGATGTTCCGAAATTCAAAATGTTGACACTACAGCATCTTTTTCCCATGCTGGGCAAGAAGGCTTGGCTTGTTACTTTGGACCTCAAAGAGGCATACCTGCATGTCCCTGTCAGACAAGATTGCAGAAGATACCTCAGATTCAAAGCTGGTACAATGCACTACCAATTCTCTGCACTGCCCTTTGGCTTATTTACTGCGCCCAGGGTCTTTACAAAGTGCCTGGCACCAGTAATTGCATTTTGCAGACAAAAGGAATTCAAATATATCCATACCTGGACGACTGCCTCATTCAAGCAGAGAGAAAGGACATTCTTTTAAAGCATCTGGCGTTTGTAAAATGGTTGCTAATTTCTCTAGGGTACACAGTAAACGAAAAGAAGTCAAAACTAGTGCCCTCACAACAGATAATATTCCTGGGTGCAAGCTTAAATACAACGGCCCAGATGGCTTATCTCACGCCAGACAAACAAGGACAACTGACTCAATATTTTCAATTGCTGGCAAAAAAGTCCCATCTCCCTGCAAGAAAAATTCTGCAGGCCCTGTGATTCATGGCATCCTGCATACTACTATTCCATATGCCAGACGGCATATGAGGAAATTACAGTGGTACCTAAAAAGTGTTTGGACTCAACACTCTCACAGTTTAGAAACAGTAGTACCAATAATTCCCTGCCTACAACAGGAGTTTCGATGGTGGGCACAGGCATGTCACCTCAACAAGGTCAGCCTTTCACTATACCCACAGCCAGGCAGACTCTAACAACAGATGCTTTGGATTACGCCTGGGGAGCACACATGGCAGGAAAATGTATTCAGGGCAAGTGGACCACAGACCAAATGCATCTTCACATCAGTCAAAAAGAGATGCTGGCTGTTCAAAATGCCCTAACAGCTTTCAAGGACCTTCTGCATCCAGGACAATTATTATTAAAGACAGACAACACCACAGTAATGTGGTACATAAACAAGCAAGGGGGCACTCATTCTTATCCCCTATGCAGGCAAGCCATGACCTTGTGGAATACAGCTCTAACTTATCAAGTTCATCTGCAAGCACAATTCCTGCCAGGAAAGAAAAATAGTCTGGCAGATGATCTAAGCAGAAATATCATGGACCCTCACTAATAGAAATTGAATCCACAAATCTTCAGCATGGTAACGCAAAAATGGGGGTGCCCAGACCTAGATCTTTTTGCCACCCCACTGAATTGCCAACTACAAAAATTCTGCACAAGGACTTATCACACACAAGCATGGAAAGTGGATGCTCTTTCATTCAGCTGGAAAAGCCTAAAAGTTTATGCCTCCCCACCACTGCCTTTCCTTTCAAAGGTACTCCTAAAAGCCAGACAAGAAAAAACACAGATGATCTTGATTGCTCCATACTGGCCACGCCAGCACTGGTACCTAATCTTAAAGAACTTAGCTCAAGGCCCACCATGGATTTTGCCTCAGATTTCACACCTTCTGACTCAACAAAACAATCAGATCCTGCACGGTCAGCTCAAAACCCTAAACCTGGCTGCATGGCAGATTCATTAGTCAAACAGGCAACACCTCTCTCTAAAGCTGTTATGGATGTCATTTTGGAGGCCAGGAGGCCTAGCACCAGGAAATCTTACTCAGAAAAATGGAAGAGATTCTGAGCCTGGAACCAGGCTCAAAGCCTTGACCCTCTTGTCCCAAACATTCCTCAGATTTTACAATACTTAACTGAGGTGCTGGACAAAGGTCTATCCTTTTCACAATTAAGATCCACGCCTCTGCCATTTCCGCTCATTACAACACGGATCCTCCTTTATTCTCTCATCCCTTGCTAAAGCAGTACCTCAGAGGGGCTAAAAACATAAGACCGCCCCGGAGAGCACCAACACCAACTTGGGACCTCAATTTTGTTTTGGAAAAACTGACCTTGTGCCACCTTTTGAGCCAGCCAATACAGCCAATCTAAAATTTTTATCATGGAAAACAGCTCTGCTCCTTGGCAGTAACTTCAGCACGAAGAGTCTCAGAGCTACAGGCATTAATGGCAGTGGAACCTTTTATAATATTTCATCAGGACAGGGTTTCTTTAAGGACAAACCCTACCTTTATGCCAAAGGTGGTATCTAGTGTGGCTCTTCACCAAACCATCCATTTGCCAACTTTTTTATCCAAACCCCCAGAATAAAGGGGAGAAACATCTGCACTCTTTGGACATACACTGGCAGCTACGCTTCTACTTGGACAAAACAAAAGCTTTCAGGAAAACAGAAACTGTTTGTGGCATATGCTGCAGGATCACAGGGCAAGGCTATCTCAAAGCAGACTATTTCCAAATGGATAGGACGCTGTATTCATTACTGCTACACACAGCATGTAAAATCAGTCCCTAATAACATTAGGCCACATTCTACCAGAGCAACAGCCACTTCAACAGCCTTTCTCAGAGGAGTACCAGCCAAGGAAATTTTGGAGGCTGCAACTTGGAGTTCAGTGCACACCTTTACCAAGCATTACCACTTGCCTCTTTACTCTAAATCCAGAGCAGGATTTGCCACTGCAGTTCTGCAGGGCCTCATAGCCAATCCTAATTCTTTATAGACCAGCCACCCAACCTTAGCTTTGGGATTCTACCCAAGTGTAATGACTGCAGCAGTGTAACACGATGAACATAGTGCAGTTTTGTACCTACCATAAATGTAGATGTTCGAGTGTGCACACTGCTGCAGTCCAGGTTACCCTCCCTCCATCCCCTCTGTCCTAGCTGGACTTATCTATACCTTTTTGTCCTGTACAACCTTTGTGGTGTAGTTGCTTGTAACTGAAGGTATTGTTTTTATTTTTTATATATGTTTTATTAGCAATATGTATTGCCTACCTACTTGGGGGCACCTGACATCTGGGGCAAGAAAAACTGAAGAAAATGGCGTTGAATGCATCTTTTATACCCCTGGCGCACTAATGTCAGGGAA
>NC_056730.1:36086836-36091836 GCF_019279795.1 Protopterus annectens
ACAACTCCCACTGTTTTGAGTATGGTCCCAACCATCTTATCCTCTCGGGGGATAGCCTGTGTCCAGTTTGTCTCAGGAAGCTCTCGTGAGGAAGCAGCATCCAGTTGGCAAGTCCTCCCCGAGAGTCCCACTGAGGAGGTTCCTCGCAAATGGATGTGTACAAGGAGGCACTTGGACTCCCACCAGAGTCCCTCACTGAATGCACTGATTTGGAGGAAGGGGAAGATTCAGCCCTGATCACCCCCCGAGGATGTCTCCTTTGGAGGCATCATGGAACTCCTACATCAGAGGGGGGTGGCCTGTCCAAAAACCAACCTCTGACGAATCCGTGTTCCTTGAGGCATTTGGCACAGACCCATCTACTTCCTGGGTGTCCCCTTCCACTGATCCTTTAGTAAGCCTAATAACATCTCGGGCGTGGAAGGAACCGGACACTGTGGAGCCTATCCCTAAGTCTTTAGACCTCCTTCGGACACGATATGTTGGAATAAGGGGTCCCTGGTGGATGCTATGGTTGTGGCAGCTTCCCTGAAGAAAGAGCTTGTGCAGGAGCGCTGTACAGTCCTTCCTCCTGACAGAGTCAAGGGTGGTGTACCAATTCGGGAATCAGGTGTACGCTTCAGTGACTTTTTCCATAAGAGCACTGTATTACATGGCACATGTGATTCGGCTGCAGCGAGACTTAATCGATGAAATTGCTGAGTCAATTCCAGAGTCCATGTCAGCGGAGGACAAGACATTTTCCGCTCAGTTGGCCACTCTCAAGACAGTAGCTAATACATCCTTGCACCTTCTCTCATGCCACGGAGGGAGCCGCCAAGGTGGCTGGTACAGGCATTGCTATCAGGCTCCATGCCTGGCTCCAGCTTTGTCATTTCTCGGAACCCTTTAAAGCATCATTTACAAATGCCCCATATGACAGTTCTTCCCTTTTTGTGAAGTTAGTACGAGAGATCTTAGTCCAGAGTGAGAAGGACTGGAAGACACTGTCGGCAGTCAGGATCCACTTCTCCTCTCCTCAAAGATCCTTAGGAGTAAACGAGGGATGAAGAAAATGTGGTTCCGGAAATCTCGGGTGTTTTCCCGGGACACTCAGGACTCTCCTTTCCCCAGAAGCAGAGGGTGTTATGATCGATGCCGTTCCAGAGGCAGAGGGTGTCCGAGGAATTTCGGGTCTCTAGAACTGTTCTTGGACAGACCCGCGCAGCAGCCCTGAAGGGCTGCCCGACTGCTAGTCACTGGAGGCAGTCTGGGGTCGCCGGTTGCTACACCCAGCAGCATGGGAGTCCGTAACAACAGATTGTTGGGTGTTGCAAATTATATCCAGGGGCTATTCCATCCCATTCATTGAACCTCCTTTTTCACCGAATCACCTCTCAGATGTAATACCCATACAAAGGGAGGAAGCAGCTCTATAGAGAAAAAAGCTGCTAAGAAAAAGTCATCCAACCTGTCGATCTAGACCAGTCTGGATCAGGCATTTATTCCAGGTTCATTTTAGTGCCAAAGAAAACAGGGGACCTAAGACCCATTTTGGATCTATTCACCTTAAACCTGTCAGTAGCCAAAGCAAAATTCCCGATGGTCACACTTCAATCCATCCTGCCGTACATGCAGAACAATTGGATGTGCTCAATCGACCTTCAGGACGAGTACTATCATATCAAGATGGATGGGCACTTTCGGAGGTTTGTTCACTTACAGCTAGGAGCCAATCATTATCAGTTCAGAGCCCTTCCCTTTGGTCTCACCACAGCCCCCAGGGTGTTCACCAAGGTGATGGCAGTAGTAGCGGCTCACCTGAGGCTTCAGGGTATTCAGGTCTTCCCATACCTGGACGATTGGCTCTTCCCTGCCCCTTCCAAACATGTACTTTGCCAAGCCAGGGATTATTTCCTCTTACTAGCAAAAAGACTGGGCATCATGATCAATCTCAACAAGTCGTCATTGGCCCCTGTTCAGATCTTAGACTTCATTGGGGCTCGGTTGGACATTGTCCAAATGAAAATTTTCCTCACCCCAGACAAGGATACACAGTCTGAAGTTACAAGTTCTGTATGGCCTTCAATTCCAAGTTCCGACAGCAGAAACAGTCCTGAGGGCGTTGGGGTCTATGGTGGCCACAATCCACTTGTTACCCTTAGAGTGCCTTCACATGCTGATTATTCAGTGGACTCTTACCGTTCAATGGTCTCTATTGGCTCTGCAGTTGTCTCATCCGGTATGAATCTCCAGAGTATGCAGGGACTCTCTTCAGTGGTGGATTCATTCCCTAGGCCTAGCCAAGGGACGTCCCTTTCTTTGTCCTTTCCCAAAACCACGGTGATCACGGATACCTCCCATCTTGGGGGGGCATTGCTCAGGAAGGACAGTCCAGGGCATGTGGTCCCCATTCGAGACCAGTTTGCATATCAATGTCATGGAGATAAGGGCGGTGCTTCTTGCGTTGCAGGCTCTTCATGCCCATCTTCCGCTAGGGACGATTGTGAGCCAGACCGACAGCATGTCAGTGGTGTGGTACATCAACAAACAAGGGGGGAACCAGATCTTGCCCCCTTTATCACAAAGCCATGACAGTGTGGGAATGTTATCTCCACAGGCCATTTTCTGGTGGCATTGCACATTCTGGGATGGTCCAACATTCTAGCGGACAGGCTCAGCAGATCTATCCTGATGCCTTACAAGTGGTCTCTGAATCCTTCTATGGCGGAGCAGATCTTTCTAAAGTGGGGTCGTCCTTGCTGCAATCTATTTGCATCTCCTTCCAATGTGAAATGCAGCAGGTTCTTCGCTCTGAACCTCCCTTAGGGGGAAGCCCCCAGAGAAGCACTGATTCATGCTTGGCCTCCCAGTCTTCTTTATGCCTATCCTCCTCGGCCCCTCATTTCCAAGTTTCTTCAGAAAGCTCACAGGTTAGGGAGCACTGTGATTCTCATCACCCATTCTGGCCTTGCCAAGTCTGGTTTCCCTCTCTATGGTCTCACATAGTAGTTCCACCATTGACATTGGATCCAGTTCCAGGTCGTATTTCTCATCCCTCAGGGATTCCTCACCCAGACCTGAACGGTCTGAAACTCGCAGCTTGGCTGCTCCAGTTCCCATGATTATTAGGAGTACTGGTTTATCAACTCCCATTAAAACCATTTTGGTGTCTGCTCACAAGTCTTCCACTAGAAGGGTATACCGTAGCAAGTGGAAACGGTTTTCCATATGGGCCTCGCAGTGCGCGTTGGATCCTTTTACTGCTCCAGCATCAGCAGTATTGGAGTTTTTGGTGGGGATTTTTCAGCAAGGTGCCAGTTCCTCCACAGTCAAAGTCCAACTGGCCGCAATCTCCAGTTTTCACAAAGGGAAACCATGACTTCATTGGACTCTTGCAAATTTTGCAAGACCTTCCTTAAAGGTACCTTTCTTCTAAGACCCCCAGTAAAGGATCCCACGCGTCTGTGGGACCTTACATTAGTGCTTTGGGCTTTAGTCTCACCTTCTTTCAAACCTGCAGCCTCGGTAGATTTACAGTATGTATCTTGGAAGACTGCCTTTTTGGTTGCCATTACTACAGCCAGGAGAGTGTCGGAACTTCAAGCGCTATCCATCAAGGTTCCTTATATGATTTTGCACAAGGATAAAATGTCTTTACTTTCGGAAGAAAGGACGGGTTAGTATGCAGTGTCAGAAGCCAATATTAATCACACTATCAATTTTCCAGTATTTTTTCCTAATTTGCAGAATGGGGGTGAATAGAAATTACATGTGCTGGATGTGCACAGACAGTTACGATTCTACTTGCATAGGACAAAAGCTTTTTGTAAATCTGATGAATTGTTGGTTTCTTGCTCAAAACCCTTCTTAGGGAAACCAATCTCTAAGGTGATGGTTGCTCGTTGGATTTCCCATTGCATTATTCGTGCGTACTCTGTCAAGGGAATTTCCCCTCCGGGTTAGGTAAAAGCACATTCTAACAGATCTATGGCTACTTTAGCTGCCTTTTAGTCCAGGGTGTCACTGTATGATATCTGTTCTGCAGCTACTTGGTCCTCATCTCATACCTTCATTTCACATTATAAATTGGACATCGTATCCAGGAACAGGGCATTCTTGGGCTCTGCCGTGCTCCGGAATATCCTTCCATGAGGGACACCCAGGTGTTTAGTAGCTGGGGACTGTGTCCCACAGGTTGAAGACCAAATGAAGTCAACTACTTCAGATAAAGAAGTTATGTACTCACCAGAACCTTCCATCTGAGTAGTTGTACTTCATTTGTCTTCAACCATCCCCCCCTCCTACGCCCTACCTTGTCACTTTGTGCTGGCTATATATAGAAATGGATACCTCAGGGATGTCCTGGGTCTTGCCTTGGTTCAGGAAATTTGGTTTGCCAGTAGTGGTAAGGTAATGTTGGGCCTGGTGTGTGCTGTGCATGGGGCAGCAAACTTAATCTGAAGGGAGGAAGGAGACATGGAGCATTATGGGTAAGGGGAGGAGCTCTTATCAGATGCTGGATATGTGGCCGTGTCAGATCCGTAACCCAGAGGTTGAAGACAAAGTACAACTACTCAGTTGGAATGTTCTGGTGAGTACATAACTTTCTCTATGTGTGCGTGTGTGTGTGTCTATATATAGGTTCGTAGGTTCATAGGTAGGTACTAGGCTATTGGCCCTAGGGCCCATATAAGCCTAGCCAAATGTACCCTGGCTTTCGCCACCCAAGAAAATTATTTTCCTGTGCCACTGTCGAGCAGAGCCACAGAAGTGATCCCCGGGGTGAATTTCCCATCTCCCATCCAATCATCAAGATTTTTCTTGATTGCTAATGAGGAGCTTTGTTTGATATAGATAGGTAGTTTGTTCCAGAGTATGGGAAGTCTCTGGGACAGGAATCTATCCCTCCAGCATGTTCTGTTTATTATGGTGACGAGGTTTAGGTCCCTAGAGCGTATATATATGTATGTGTATATATATATATATATATATATCTGTATGTAATGTACATATGTAGA